>NC_090321.1:79435639-79740120 GCF_040869045.1 Eurosta solidaginis | reverse complement strand
GTAGTCAGCTCTTTTGATATTTTCCAAAAAAACTTCTGAAGGAACCTTAGAAATGTCTTCAAAATAGCGTTTAGTTTTTGGGTAATTTTGGCCTAACCAAAAGTCCAATTCACCTCTTTTCCGTCACATTTTGTTTTGTGAAATATCATCCATAGCGTACTTTATCAAAAGTTGTATACCACCAACAGTTTACAATTTATAAGACGAAATTCGGGTGAGCTCGAAATGCATCTTCCCCAAAAATTGGCGGGTAATGTGGTACGCAAACGTAGGCTAATTTTAATTTACTAAAGAAAATATTAAATAACTTCTTTTAAAATTTTTCAATTTTATTAATAAAAGACAAATAGCTTCTCAAAAAATAAAATAAAATGCCTCCTTGGCTCATTGATATTAAAAATGAATAAGTTAATGGAAATATCAAAATTGCTTGAAAACTTCAATTTGTGCAAGTCTCGCAAATAAAAATTAAATCTTTTTTGGGAATGCAGACGTTATGAGCCCAAACCGTATCGCACTGTAAACAAGCACTCCATTCTGATATTCTTCTTTCGTCCTTCCATAACTTTTCGCAAAAGGAGCAAATTGCTCCGTCTGGAGGCATTTCAACAAAATCCGCTTGGTTCGATTATGCGTAGGCGACGCTTACTTCGGAGTCACTGGTTAATTCTTCACATTCAGCTTTTCTAGCTTTCGCTGCTGCTTTTTTGAAGGTTCCATGGTGAAACGACTCCTTTACTGGTTGATACCACAGGTTCTGGAGAAGTAACTCGATTTGTATTAGATGTCGGTGAAGTAAGAGTACGTCCAGTCTTCTCCGAGGTTGCATTATTTTGCTCGGAAACTTCAGAGTTTTCGGCAGTTTCGTACTCATACATATCATTTGCAGCAATATAGTCTGCATCAGTAAAAATATTGCGATCGAAGGGGTATATACCAGTACATCTGAAACCATTAACTGCAACCTGGCCAGCCTGAATATTTTAATACACTTTGGAAAAGAGACCAACTAAATCGAATTTAGTAACTTCTCTCTCATAAAACGCTTTAATTCGTTACTGTAATAAGTCTTGAGTGGGCTCATGAATGCTCTGTCTAGCGGTTGCATTTTATGTGTGGAATGCGGAGGCAATGATATCATCACCACTCCGCCGTTTTTACGAGCTAAGTTGATCAATATTTATTACTGTAGTGTCCCTCTAAAATCAACATTATTGGATCTATTTCTTGGTGTTTAAATATTTAAAATAAATCTTACATAGAAGGCAGGCTGAAGTCGTCATTTTTCATAACAGAATCGTCCAAGCGTCATTCTAGTTGAAAATCGTCAAAATGACGACGGCGTCATCAATCTGTCAACGCTGAATATATGTACGTATACGAAGAGCAAGAGTACAATGACCAAATGACCACAGCTAATTTAGTTTGATTTCGATGTCCGTACAGTAAGGAAGTGTCGCACGCGCGCTTAAAACAGAGTACCGAAGAGTGCGTGTGGCACGTTCTCACTGTAAAAGCTGCGCGTTTGTGTATACTAACACATTATCAATTTGGTATCCGTGTATATGTAGTGGTGCCCGCCGCTGCACATGATCGATCAAGCAGGAAAGGTCTTAGGACCTAGACTAAGAAAGTAATTATTTTCACAAAAGTTGACACTTTAGACCCATGACGGGTATTCTGACTGAGCACTTCCTTATGGCGTCACATGCATTCCATTTAGGCCCGTAGTCGTTCTTGTTCCCGAAGGTTTTGGGAAGTTTTATCGATGTTGATAGTCCTTTGCCGAATATAGATCTGGTACCTTCCAGTAACACGCACCATGAAGGTACATACAAGCCCGACCATCTCGGTGCCAATTTAAAATGAACACATTAAACATTTCAAATAAAATTGACTTGAAGAAACGTCGAGCACAACTCGCACAAATCTGACGAACATATCAGACATATCTGCGGTCATAAGTAATAATCGTCAGTCGCATGTAAAAGTATAGGACTTGGCGATTATCACAATAGATCTAAAGAAAGGTCGCAGTGCATCGATGCCTAATAATGATAGGCGATTATAGCTTGTGACCATAGCAAGTCAAGTCAAAATCTGGCCTCATTCGGCCTTAACTTGTCTAAACAAAAAAAGGCAAACTTTTTCTTTTATTCAAATCATACACTTCACTTCAAATATATTTATGTAATTATAATAAAAAAATATTATAAATAATTTTAAAAAAAATTATTGCAGCTAACATTCAAAAAATAAACATGTTAATTCATTTTGTACATATAAAATACTGGGCATTTACACACTTTTTGCATGCAATTTTCTAAAACTCGTTTCGAATAAAAAATATGCTTATAAATTAAATACTATCAACTTATGTCCTAACGCTCGTACAAAGCATTGCATGGTGTTTCATTTGCGTTGCAGTCGGTAAAAATATTTCACATATATGGCATGTGTAGTCCCAGTGAAATGAATCTTGACGATGTTTTTGCAACTCGGCCGCCGAAAGGAACCCTTCATTACACAAACCACAAATTATTGAATATTGATGTTCATGCGTTTCTAAATCTAATGCCGTTGCTGCTAATTTTCCACATGTTTCACATTGCAACAGATGTTCGTTACGCAAATGATATTCCAAATCGGCGACATTATCAAATCTACAATTACATTCCACGCATGTAAATGTTATACAAACTTTTGTATGTTGCAATAGCTCTTTACGATAAACATAGTTTGCTTGACAATAGGGGCACGTATATGGCAAAGCTAAATGTTTCTCACTATGCGCTAAATAATTTTGCCAACAAAGGAAATATTGTGGGCATTCTTCACAGTAAAAAATACGTCGTGCTGTCTTTGGCAGGAATTTGAAGAGCTGAAGATAATGAGATACCGATGGCAAAATAGGTTTCTTCTTCATTAACGATCTAGCATAGCTCTGCATGTACCATAATGAAATAAGGTTAATTATACGCTTGGTTTCGGTAATTGTTAATTCGAGTTTATAATTTTCGTTAATACGTTGCAATAATTTATTGAAATCCAGTTCCAATTTCTCGAAGTTCTTAATACCTTTGCCTACTTTCCAAAGATGCTTAAAATCCATATAAATTGTTGCAAATAAGCTTGCTTTTGCTCTTATTGTTTCTAAGGTTTTCAGTTTCATTCCATCCTCAACCTTCGGATCAACGATTATTTGCAACTATAAAGGGATAAAAGAGAGGATGATATTTAACCATAATATGTTTGTTAATTTTATCAGGGCCAGTACAGTGTTATACAAACCGTGATGGAAACCCATTTTTAAATCACAATAGCTCTGACATCGTGGACTGGATGAATGGCATATGTTAACTACTGACCACACGTACTCATTAGATCCATAATTAAATAAAATAATAACTTTTATAGATAGAGCAAATTTTTTCTTCATCCGCATATTAGTTTTTTTCATCCGTGATCGTACAACACAGTACTGGCCCATGATTCAGAAAACCATCAAAATACGCTCTTGCTCCGATGAATATTTATTTGAAAAAATACCTATCGTTTTAAAAACTGAGGAGCATTGTCATAATTCTTCTCTCATAATCTACTCCTTACGTTTATGATAAACCAATTAAATGAGTTTTCGCTTTGTTGTTGTTGTAGCAGTGCTTCGCCCCATTCAATAGGTGCGACCAAGGACGCAACAAATTAAATGAGGTTACTCTGAAATGACAGCCCTTGGTCGGAAAAAATCCCGAGTCGCTCCGGTACATAGAACCGGCTGCCTTGGGAAGCGGAGTTTTCACTTTAATACTGGTTCATGGCATGTAACCACTCAAACTCACTTCTCGGTGCGCTCATATTTTAGGAATCCGAAATATGTCAAAATCTGAGCCTCAGAAAAATGATTATATACGAGTTATTGTTGTTGTAGCAGTGGGGTTACAAATGGCAGCCCTAGTCGCTCCGATACATAGAATCGGCTGCCTTGGGAAGGAGCCCTTTAAGACTCCGATATGATTAAAAATGTTAGCCATATGCCAAGAGTGTTCAGCAAATAAAGCAACTTCAGAACAGATATTCGTATTGTGATGAATATTAGCATCACTAAGCTGTTAGTAAATAATGACGCAACAACAAAAACATGAAGCAGCCACTCTTATGTCCGTGTACACATTAAAGCTAGCAACACTTATGTAGAAGGCGACGGAGAACTTTCTCACACACACAGATGGAGTCATCAGCCGAAGTAGTTACTAACACATACACACGCATATGGCTATAAACTACAAATATACATGTACTTATATAGCTGGTAACTAACCAAGCAGGAGATACAAAAGTTCCCGAAGGTGAAACGTCTAGACCTTAGGAGAAATATGCGAACGAAGCAACGGAGAGTATAAAAGCAGCGCAAGCTGAGTAGTTGCGAAGTGAAGTATAATTGTGAAGTATAATTGTACTACTCCCAAAGTAGTATAATAGGGACCATTTTGCAATACAAAATATTGGAGTTATTTATTCAACAGTTTAGCGATTCGAACGTTAGCAGAAGGTTTCAATTTCCCAAAATTCGTTACAGTATTTTATTTTTGAAAAGTTTTCGTTATTGAATATTATCACAACTTTTCTTGCTGTTCCCTTTGTAAATTGGTATGGACGCCTTTTCTTTCATGAACGCTTCGCCTTACCACTTATTAATCATAATTATTTCAACAACGAATTGCTTCCGCGGTATACCCCGGCTAATGTGTCGAGCCTTCGTATGCTTTCGATAAGTGCTGTAGTTGGTATACCCATCTGTTTATGAGCTTAACAGGAGTTTGGTGGGACTCCTAATTAGGCTCACATAATGTATGAAGTAAGGCTCATATCGGACGACCATTGTAAGAAGGGAAATAGATCTAGTTTTTAAACTTAACCCTTAAACGAGCTCATAAAGAGTGTAAAGGAGAATTAAGGTGTCTTTAACGAAATTTTATTGACTTGGATTGTTTTCTGAGTTCATATTTGTCGCTCGGAGTTTTCAAATGATCCGAAAGTAAATCGCTCACTATATTATAGCATAGTAAGTAGGAAGCGGAAAATCCAAACCAAGGAAGAATAAACAGAGGCTGCCATGAAGTGCCGACAGAAAATATCCACACACCTTTTTGCACGGAATCTCCAAAGCGTCCTGCGAAGATGACTGCACAACAACAAAAGCAACAGAACTGGAGGGCTTCCGGTACGGAGAAAAAGTAGGTAGACGTTGTTGAAACTAATCGGTTGAAACGGTAGCCTGGACCGAAAGATTCGGCAGCCTCAACCGAAAAAGTGCATCCGTCCCATCCCATCAGCCAAACCGTCCGAAGACTCATCCTCACATGTTTGGTTGACATAATTCATTATTCTGCACGGCGAATTGGTTGAATTCGCTTTGCCTATATGAGATGAAGTTCTTGAAAAACAAATAAAAATATTTTCATGTTTTTTGAAAATAACGTTATTGTGCAGCCTTGCCCGGCGTTTGAACCCAAGAATTTCGAGGTTTAGGCGGATCAGTTTTTTTGAATCCTGGATTTTATATGGACAAACAAAATAATGAAAGTATTAATATTATATTCACATAGCGCAGTTCCATTCATACCGCAGCGTGAATTCGATTGAATTAGTTATTGGGATTTAGTAATTTGTTTCTTTGAGAAAGGCACGTATTCTCATATGCAGCCCTATCCACATTCCATCTCGTCCATTTCATGTTGAAGAAGGCTTCAGGGAAATAAAATCTTTTAGTTTAATAACAATATTAACGGCTATTTTGGATGCATTTGAGAAAGAAGGTTTGATATTTGAAATTAAGGTTACTTCTCAAAAACGTCTCAAATAGAGATTGAATAAAAATATGTGTTGAGTAACATGCTTAGTGCCATAAAATTATAGCTCATCTATTAAATTTTCATCTTATTAATATATTTTTAACTTACCCCTAAAGGCCGCAGTAGCAAGTAATTTTCTTTGTCTTCATCAGACTGCAAACATAAAGATATTTTTTAAATTGTGAATTAAAAATACTTTGAAATTGTATTACTTACGGCTGCATTTATAAAACTGTTTTCTTCCAACAGAGATGTCTGAAAATGGTTTATATATACATAAATACAGATTTAGTAAGTTAAAAAAATAATTTACCATTCGGCTGTCGGAGATTAAGGGATCAGTAAAACTATGACTGTTATGCTGAATAATCATATTTAAAAAAATAATTACAGTAATGTTAACAGCTACAAAATTAAATTATAACCTACCAATAGTGAATCGTACAATAGTTTCTCATCTACAAATTTTTGTAACTTTAACTGATTTAGTGTTTCTTCTGGTGAATAATTGAGCTCGTTGAAAGATGTCACACACTTTTCAGTTGTGCTATCGGCGGCAATATAGGAACTGCATACACCACTTGGTTTGTCAATTTTTACAAACTAAATATGAAATAATCAAAGAATAAATGTGAGTAATAAACTTAACAAGCAATGATACACATAATTTTCAATACCGGAATCAAATCTTCTTCAATATTATTCAGAGATACTGGTACCCATTTCATATTGTTTGTCGCTTGGTTTGTATGCGGAAATTTTACATTTTTAAGATCTTCTCCTTTTAGTTTATCTGCGACTGTTGCGTTTGGCGGCAACACTTCAACACTTAATATTTGTATTCCTGATTCTCGGATGTCACAGTCTTCTACTGGAATGTTCTTTCTTTTTACTGCTTCATTGTCAATTTTTCGCTTTTTTGTGTCGTTTTCCTTTTCGTTCGTTCGCAATATGCGCTTTAAAAATGGATACTTGATAGATTTTTTAAAAATATATGTATTGCTTGAGTTGCTACAATTTTCTGTGCGATTAGAAACGCCGTCTGCCTTTGGAATCATATTTAGTTGTGCACTTGGTCGTAATGGGCTTGCAATTTTTGTTCGCTTTTTTTCGTCCGAAATTTTTAGTGGTTTTTGTTTGGGGGTTGATTGGGCAAAGGCTCCGTTTGAAGTGTTCAAACTGTTTGCAGTATTTTTGAAAACCTTTGAAAAGGGTGGCAATTTGCGGTTATCCATGCTGCTATTAGAGGTCAACAGTTCATTCGAACTATATAATGAGGTAGGGTTTTCGTTAAAAGTATCAATGTCTTGCTTCACCAATACATTTTCTACTTCTGCTAATATGCCGCTTGTTATTTTACATTGTTCAACATCATCATTTGTAAGTAGTTTGGAAATTTCTCCTAATTGCATATCTGCAAATTCAGCAGACTTATTTAGACTAAGGTCAAGCGGCGCCACGTCATCAGTGCTTTCGTTTGTAATACTAATGCCATCATCGTTACTAATATCTGTTGGTAATTGTGCATTTGTTTCACTATAAACAACATACTGCATTTGATAAGCACTTACACTATTCATGGGTGTGCTATTTTGTAATTCATTATTCAGGTGTACTTCTTTAAAATTGTATGTTGGCACCTTTGGTATACGTTCTTTTATTTTATCAATTTCTTCCTTTGAGAATTGTATTCCTGCCAATTCATCATCCATTCCAACTATTACGAAAGGTTGGTTAGTTTTTTCCCATTCTGTATCAGCAACAATTGGTGAAGTGCTAAAATAAGGCTCTATAGATTGTCTGGCACATTCCAAGTCGTCGCACAAAGCTGTTTCCATTTCGGTTTGCAGCTCTTTACATTTGTCCGTTGATTCTAGACCGTGGTTCACATCAATATCTAACTGATTATGAAGCTGCTTTCTTTTTTCGCTTGTTAAAAGCTTAATCGCGTCGGTCATATCGATATCGAGCTCTTTATGGAGCTCCTCAATCATGTTAACAAAACATTCCGAATGAGGTTCATCAATTTCGTTTATATTAACCACGACGTTTTTTAAATTGCTTTCGAGTTCATTGTTGAGTTCTTCTTCATATTGAGTTTCATATGTAGATGCTAATTCATCAGTCACACCGATGTCAAGTTTGTTGTGGAGCTCTTCACTTTCGGAATTAATTGATTCGACAACCACTTTAATCATCTTAGCCTCAACATTGCCACCTTTTCTAGCAGGCATTTCATTTTTAGTTTGATTGTTAATAAGATTGATTGAATTTGGTTCTTCTGTTTGTTTGTGTTCCAAATTGTTACTAGCTTCTTCAGTACCTGCTTCAGGATAACTCATATGTTTTTGGCCATCCTTAGATTTCTCTTCTGGTTTTTGCAGTTTAATAGTCAAATGATCATTTTCTTTAATGATAACGTTGGTAGGATTTCGTTTCTGTTTATTTTTGTGTTCCAAATTGCCAGTACTTTTTTTGGTAGTTGATTTAGGATCGTTTGTATATTTTTGGCCGTCCTTGGAGTTCTCTTCTAATTTTTTGAGTTGAATATTTAAATTATTGTTTTCTTTAACTTTAAGATTGGTAGGATTTGATTTATCTCTATTTTTGTATTCCAAATTGTCAGTAGCTGCTCTGGTATTTGATATAGCATAGTTCATGTGTTTTTGGCCAAAATTGGCGGTTTCTTCCGACTCTTGCAGTTGACTATTTAAATTAACATTTTCCGTGAGGGATGAAGGTGGTTTTTGTTTATTTTTTTGTGGGAGACAGTCAGTGGTTATTTTAGTACTTGGCTCGGCATAGTTCATATAGTTTTGGTTATCCTTGGAGACCTTTCCTGCTTTTTTCGTTTGATGATTTAAACTATAAGTTTCTTTTATATAATTTTCGGTATGACTGACGACGGAAGCCGGTTCTGATTTTGATTCATATCGTAAGGCAATAGTAGCTGAAGGGCTATGTGCGTCTAAAATTTTATAATTTCTTATTAGATTTATATTTTTGGCCTTAAAATAAATGCGGGTACTACAATGTAATGATAACCTCAAATCTTCTGTTACAATATAGAGACCGATGCAATCATTATGGCCTTCTCAAGTTTTAAGGTAGTACGTACAGCTTAATAGGCTCACAATACCAGGCCTTTACGTTTATAAAGTTCAAGTGTGCGAGGCAACAAATTAAATGGGGTTACACTGAAATGACAGCCCTTGGTCAGCAAAAAAATCCCGATCCGCTCCGGTACATAGAAGCGGGTATTGGTAAATTGTGGTCATGCGTCAAACCTGTCCAATCCAACCAAACACAACGATAAAATATCCATAGTCTTCGGCGACAAAACTTTATCTGATTCGAAGAAATGCGCGAGCACATTTTACTGTCAATTTATAAATCATTCACTGTAGACAAAGCCAAGGACGTGCAAACAGATCGGTACATAAACAAAAACATCACCTCCACATAGGTTAAGGCAGCCATTCATAAGGCCAATCCCTCCAAATCAATAGGCCCAGACGGAATAGCCATACCAATGCTAAAACACCTTGGCGCTGAGGGAATAAACTACCTAACGCACGTTTTCAAACTGCCCCTGATATCCTTAGTCATTCCTGAACAATGGAAAAGCGTCGGGTCAATTTCAAAACCTAGGAAAATTAAACAGGGGATACCACAGGGTGCTGTCCTTCCCCTACTTCTGTTTAACATACATATCAAAAATCTCTCCCCCACCACCTGTGCCAACGACTGCACGATTATGACAACAGGACCTGGCCCTTCAATTGATGAATTAGTTTCTAAAATAAATAGCTATCTCCCCGATATTTCTAGTTTCTTCACCTCGCGCGACCTGGAATTACCACCGACAAAATCCGCTCCACTCTGTTTACGACGTGGAAGGAACAGATGTCGCAAATATTGGACGTTCACGTCGATCGTGTCACACTACCGACTGTCAGTCACCCAAAGATCTTAGATGTTACGTTCGATAATACTCTGACCTTCAAGGCGCATGCCACCGAAATTGTATATTAACTTCAAAGCCGCAACAAAATCCTCAAGTCGCTTGCCAGCAGCGCCTGGGAAAAAGATATAGAAGTGTTGCTAACCACGTACAAAGCAATTGACCGGCCGCTCATGAGCTACGCGTAACCAGATTGGTCGCCTGATCTTAAAAACACATACTGGAATAGGCTGCAGGCCTGACAAAATGCTGTTATCAGAACTGCCGCCGGATGTCTCCTTATGACCCACGAACACCACCTGCATAGTGTGGCCAAAAAGCTTAATATTAAAGAGGACCACGAAATGCTGAACAGGCAGTTTTTGCTAAGTTGTCATAAACCAGAACATCCTAGCAAACAACTGCCAGAACATCTCCATAAGCACTATGACGAGATCCGGCACCTGTCAGCACAGCCGTTTGATCCAGAAAAGCATAAGCAGGTCCTAAGCCAAAGCCATGAGCTTTGCAACAAAATAAACGGCTACCTCCCTGATCTCTCCAGTTTTTTCACCTCGCGAAACCTCCCATTATCACGGACTAAATCATCGGCGACCGTATTTACAACATGGACGTCCCAAATGTCGACCATGTTGAACATCCACGTCAATGGCACGACGCTATCGACTGTCTTACACCCCACAATCTTGGGTGTGACGTTTGATCAGGATCTACATTTTGGTGAGCATGCAGCCGCAATTGTACCGAAAATCCAGAGCCGCAATAAAATCCTCACATCTCTTGCTGGCAGTACTTGGGGAAAAGATAAAGAAACACTCATTACCACTTACAAAGCAATTGGCCAGCCGATTGCATGCTACGCGTCCCCGATATGGTCGCCAAGCCTAAAGACTACTCACTGTAAGAAGCTACAGGTCTGCCAAAATACTTCCCTCAGAACCGCCACGGATTGGCTTCTTATATACCCAGAACACCATCTACATAATGAGGCGAGAATACTCACCATTAGGGAGAGAAATGAAATGCTAACGAAACAGTTCCTGTTGAATACCCAGAAACCTGGGCGTACCAACAGACATCTGATTGATGAGCAAAACCCGCCCAGGGGCTTAAGGAGTCATATCCGTAAACATTATGAGGAAATACGGCACATAAGAACACAGCCTATGAAGCCAAAAAACACAAGCAGGCCTCAGTGAACTCCACAAACAGGCGTCGGACCTCTATGCCAGGAATTGCCCGGTGACGCACACTCCCTAGAGAAACCCGAGTCACTCTAGCTCAACTTCATTCTGGATACTGTAACAGGTTAAACTCTTACCTATCCAGAATAAACCCCGACATACATACAAAACATTCCCCCAGCGGTTTAGGGGGTCAGAATATATCCGCGGTAGGTATGCCTGTCGTAAGAAGCGACTAAAATACCAGATTCAAGGGGTTGTGTAGCGCAAACCTTTCAGTTTGCCATCGCAATATATAGCTTCTCCAAACCCAATTGTCAACCCCACCTATCCGTGACGAATCCTGTTTCATTAACAGCCAAGGCTCTGGCGACCCCGAACTCTTCATGGATCTAGGGGGTGGAGGGCGGTATGGCCAAGAAGGTCGCATGTGGTCATAACAAATCGTTCCTGAGATGGTCGGGCATGGTACCGGAACGTACCAGATCTGCATCCGGCAAAGGACCATCAACATCGATAACACTCCCCGCCTTTGGGGAGTGTCCTTATCGCTACAACAACAACAACATACAAAACATATGTCCTGCTTGTAACGTGTCCCACATGACACCAACCATCTCTTCAACTGTATTGTGGAACCAACGCCTCAAACACCCCTGTCATAATGGTCCACCCTGTTGGAACAGAAAGTTTCCTTGGACTCCTGTCAGAGGATGTTGATGAAAATTTGTGATCGGGCACACCTATTAGATGTGGCCAAGCACTGCAACAACAACAACAAGCCAAATCCATACAGAATCGGTAAACGGGTTTGCCAAGACGCGTACAGTAAACACTGTTATTAATATGCAATAATCTACCCTTGCAGAAGAAAGCATACTAGAGACACGAGTCACCATGGCCCAACTTCGTTCTGGATACTGTAATAGGTTAAACTCTTACTTGTCCAGAATCAACACCGACATACGCAATGTATGTCCTGCATGCGATGTGTCCCCACATGACACCAACCATCTTTTTAATGGTGGAACCTACGCCTCTAACACCAATCTCCCTATGGTCCGCCCGTTGAAACAGTCAGTGTCCTTGGACTCCCATTATAGGACTTTTTGTAAGTTGACGTGCACATTGAATGGGGGGAAGCACTGTTAACCCAACAAAAAATGTCCGGGGCGACAGCCATAGTATGGAGTTTAGAGGCGATTTAAATCCCAGAAACGGAAAGTTCGGGATGTCAAAAAAATTTTTCCCACGGCAGTCGGTCTGGTAAAAGAAGGTGCCAGTGCCGAATTTATATTCTACTTCTACTTCTGCAACGCTCAGGGCCGCAGAGAGCCGAGCTTGGCCCCTGGGACAGTTCGCGTTTATGGGCCCCCTAAAAAAATAAAGTCAATCCAGTAAAAAAAATAATAATATAACATATGTACATAAATTTTTCAATTGACATTGTCAGTTTTATTTCATATAAAATAAGATTTACTGGAGCACTTACATAAATGAAATATTAGATTTCATTGTTTGATTTGCTTACATTAACTTTTTCTCATAGTAGAACGTAAAAATTTTGTCACGCAAGACAATAGACTAAAAGAACGCTCCCCTTTATCCACACTGACTGGAAGTCTGCAAAATATTCTTAATGCTATGCAGATGTTGGGAAATAATACTTCCATCTTCAAGTCATGAAATTTGTACAGAAGTTGAAATGGTGGCAGCGAATCACATCCCAAATTTGCTAAGTAGATGGCTTTGTGATATCGATGCCATAAATCGTGCAGAATGCCGCTTCCTCTTCTCTGAGCTCTTCTTCCGTAAATTTAATCGCAATGTCATTGACGGCTTCGAAACGTCTTGTCATGTTACCAATCAAGCAGTCCAAAAGAACGTAGAAAACTTGCTGTTTGAATTGAGTTTCGGAATCACACTCAGGTGATTCGCCAGGTAATTCATAGAATCAACACCTTTTCTCTGCGAAGGTATTCACAACTCCTATACTCCCTGCCAGAACCTTACATTCTTAAAGTATGATCGACCATTGATCCCTAAACTTCTTCAACTCATCAATCAGGCTACGTTTATTTTCTTGTTGCACGTCCAGTGTGGCATTTCTAGCTTGCAGTACCAGATTTCGATGGTTGATTACCACCCACACTTTGAGCCAAATGGAGGCTAAGAGGGTACACTCAAATTTCCCCATATATGCTTCAACACCTTTCAAATCCGTGACTGTTACTGAACTCAGATTCAAAAGCTTGAGTTCATCAATAGCTTTCAATATTTGGGGAATGTGAGTTGCGAAAGGTTTCACACTATCCCCACGAGCAGAGGTTTGTGACATGCTGTGCAAGGAGCAATTAAGTTTTTTTCCTTGAGAATTTCCCATCTCTGAGGGCTTGCGCTAAAGATATTATACAATTTCTGCATAATACCGAAAAATGTGATGACTTCTGCACAACATTCAGCAGCTTGCACTCCACATAAATTTAAACTATGACAAGCACAAGGTGCAAATATTTCCAGGGAGTTATCTCTCAGGATATGACTCTGCGCTCCTTTGTAATGACCGCTCATATTACTGCCATTATCATACCCTTGCCAACGGCAGTCATCCAGGGGAATATTGTTAGTTGAAGCATTTTTGACAGATGTCGCTTATAAAATTGTGTCAAAAACGTTTATCTAACTTAAAATCACATTTTTTTTCGACTATGACTATGCCCCATAGTATTTGATTGGATGCTTATGATTTTAGTTTAGTGATTTTCAATTTTAAAACAATTTTTTGTAGCAACAAAATATGTACATATGTATCTATGAAATCCTACTGTCAATACTGCTTTTCCTTGTCGGGCCCCCAAAAACCTTCCGGGCCCAGGGCAATTGCCCTGGCTGCCCTCCCCCCCTCACCAAGGCCCTGGCAACGCTCCAACATCTTCAAATAAGTCCAGGAAACTAAAAATCAAAATACTTTAGAAAAAATATTTGCAACCAAATAGTCAATGAACGATGGGATCAGTCAACACTGTATCAAAGTTCTTACAACTGAGTTTATAGAAGCTATGTCCCTATAATTTAACACAAAAGCTTAAGCAATCCTATTTTACCATTGTTGTTGTTGTTGTTGTAGCGATAAGGTTGCTCCCCGAAGGCATTGGGGTGTTATCGATGTGATGATCCTTTGCCGGATACAGATCCGGTACGCTCTGGCACCATAGCACCATTAAGGTGCTAGCCCGACCATCTCGGGAACGATTTATGTGGCCACATTAAACCTTCAAGCCATTCCCTCCCTTCCCACCCCCAAGTTCCATGAGGAGCTTGGGGTCGCCAGAGCCTCGTCTGTTAGTGAAACAGGATTCGCCGCGGATAGGTGAGGTTGACAATTGGGTTTGGAGAAGCTATATATTGCGCTGGCAACCTAAAGGGTTGCGCTACACAGCTCCTTGAATATGGTATTTTAGTCGCTTCTTACGACAGGCATACCTACCGCGGGTATATTCTGATCCCCTAACCCTATTTTACCATCAAGGCGGTCTATGACTTTGATTTACCTACCACCTCATATTGATAGACAATCATAATGGCTAATCCTTTTCTATATATATATATATCAATAAGTAATTCTATACCATATCATGACACTTAAAATATCGGCAGGCGTGTCAAAAGACGCTTTATAGAGCGTTATGGTTTCTTATAGTACTACCCAATTTTCGATTAGTTTAAGTCAAACAAATACTTACTAGAATCGTGGACCTCTGGCTTTTCATTAGTTTTGCCATCTTTCTCTCCTTGAATTATGGTATATCGATGTCTTTTAAAATTGTTATAATCCTTTTCCGTAATATTACTTAGATCTTCCTGCTTTGCGTTAGAGCTATTTACATCGGCCATATTTTTGCTGTCAAGTCCTGAATCATCAGAAAATTCAGTCCCTGTCAAACTATGTGAGTCACTTGTAGCGATATTAGCTAGAAGTGCCGAAATTTCCTTTTCAAGTTCTTCATCACTATCTATGCCTGTATCATCTGAATCTGGAATCGGGCTGCTCCCACTTTCTTCAGTTACGTGGTCGTCGGATGTAGTGTTGGCACTTGATAAGACACTCTCATTTTCGCCACTCAGAAGCTCTTCCACAGTGTAAATACTTAACTCCTCTAGCTCTTCTTGATATTGCTCAATTACCTCAGCTTCAACTTGGTGCTTCAATCGAACATGTCTGGCAAATACAACCATTTGTAAAAAGATTTGTTTGCATTGAATACAAGTGAATGCAAATGCATTTTGTTTTGCCGACATAACTATTTCTCCACATTTAACCAATTCTTCTTCGCTGAAATCACTCAATTCATTTGGAGCGCTTCCCATTGTCTTGAGATTTGTGTTTATCCAGATGAGATGAAAGATGTTCAAGCCGTCCAAAGAAAAATGAAGCTAACGGAACTTCCAACTAAGTAAACTACTCTTAGGCGAAAGTCATAGCTTCAATAAAAATTGTACAAGCTTCGTGAGCTGCGCTACACGCCGATATATTTACCGATATACATATGTAATAGAACATTAGGCTAATTTGCACATCCCCTCTACTACAAAGCCGCTAATATTATGTTCAGACTTACTCGTTTAACGGCTCATTCTTGTTTTATGAGTAAAACAAGTTGAAAACACGTGTTTTCGCCTTGTAAAATCTGTCAATAAAATAAGTTGAAAACACTTGTTTTCGCCGAAATTTAGATTGAAAAGAAGTTGAAACCATTGTCGGCACTAGAACTTATCCGTAATAATCGATAAACCTGTTGTCCCATAACTAATATGTCATTGTGTTTTGAGTGTTAAACTTCTTTCCGGGTGATAAATTAATTAAAAATATTTGAACTACAATGGAGAAAAAACAATATAAAAAAAGAAATCAATGGGGAGAGGGAACTGAAACTGAGAGCTTCGAGGTGTACGAAAAAATAGCCACATTGTGGAGCAAATGGCTGTGGAATTGGAACAACTTGGAGTTGTGTACACTCCAGCTGAAATAAAAAGCAAAATACATAACCTGACGTCCAGATACAGGTGAGTTGGTAGTCTTAATACTTGGCAAGATTTTTTTATAATTCTATTTATTAACAAAGGAAGGAGAAGGCACAAATTGGACCATCTGGCGGCGCACCTTCAAGTTGGCCACTGTATGCACAAATGCACCAGATTTTGGCACCTTTCAAAAGTTTTAATCCTGAAGGGCTTGTTGAGGACAGCATTTATGGTGAGATATTTTATATTTATTAAGTGAATTTTAGTACAAGTTTACTCAAGTTATAGTGAACACGGACAGACGGACGGACGGAGACAGGGCTCAAATGATTTCTATTCGGACGTTGATAATTTTGATATTTAGCTTGGGGCTTCCCAAGACAGCTGGTTCCATTCACCGGAGCCACTCGGGATTTTTTTCCCGATCAAAGGCTGTCATTTCAGTGTAACCCCATTTAATTTAATACGTCCCTCCAACAACGCCCCGCAGATCACGCTTAAGAGTACTAAATAATAAAATTAATGATTTATACAATTTAAGCCCTAATTAAATTTTAAAATAAATTATAATTTTATTTCTTTAATTTATAATTTAACTATAAAATTAATTACTAATTATTTAATATTAATTAAATTTGAATAATTAATTATTTATTTAAATTTAATTCTTTAATAAATTATTAATTATATAATTAATAATTTAACGCTCTAATTAAATTATTAAAAAATAATTTATAATTAAATTATATTAAATTATAAATTATATAATTAATTTTATAAAATAACTTTAATGTTATGTGAATAATTTTTTGCTTATTTCATGTTTAACAACCAAAACCAAATTATAAGAAGCCAAAACGAGTTAAATTGTCCATTGCCTTATTTTGTTATTTTATTGAATTATAAAAGTTTTTTAATTGCAGAAAATGTCGAAACCATGGATTTCGCTCTTGAGTCGCCAGAAACAAGCACCTACGAGTCAGCAGTGCCTTCTAAGGATTGTGAATCTCCCACGCCTTCCACGTCAACGGCCGCTCGTTCAGCTAAAAAGAAAATAACAATTAAAATTTTTGGGTAAAAAATTGATAAAATTGAAAAAGAAATGGAAAAATGTAGTAAAGATTTGAGGGAAAGCGAAAAAAAATTCGAAGAAAGAACTAAAGCAATTTTAGAAAATGAAGAAAGAAAAACAAAAGCTTTAGAAGAGTATGTCCAAAATAACAAGGAATAAACTCAGGCATTAATTGAATTTTTAAACAAATAATTCTAACGATAAAATAATTTTTTTTAATGTAAATAATTAATTTGTGTTGGGAATTTTTTTTAGCGAAATGAATTTTTTTGTTTTTAGTTACTGAGTACTATTATTATTAATTAGGACCACCCTAATTTTTAGTTATTAAATATATAATTTTGAATATGCATTTAATTTTTTGTGAAATGAATTTATTATGTTTTAGTTTTTAAGTAATATTACTTTTACTTTTATGCGAAAAATAAGACTGGAATAAACAAAGTAACTTTTCTTGAACAAGAGTATTTCAAAGTTTTTTTACTTACTGAAAAGGGTAACTAAACTTTTTCGAATTATTTCTGCATTATTTTGACGGTCGTTTGCCGATATTTCTTGATGTGGATATTGACGATTTCTTTCTTCAATTTGCAAAGCGGAAATCCATTTCTCGTTAATACTGTCGTTCCTTTCGTTTAAAAAGTTATGTAGGACACAACATGCCTTTATAATAATGTTGGCATTTTGTATTTGATTGTCTATGCCCTTACCAATTCGTCGAAAACGCGTCTTCACGTGACCAAAGGCATTTTCAACAACTCTTCGCACTTTGGAAAGAGAATAGTTAAAATTTTTTTCGTCTTCATTTTGAGACACTTGGAATGCATATGGTTTCATCAACATTTTGCTAAAACGAAAAGCTGAGTCTCCTATAATGAAAATCGGCACATCAACACCGGAAACCGGTGTGCGCATTTCATCCAGGTAAGGACATTTTTCCAACTGTGTTTTCAATGTTGAGGACTCGAAGATTTGGGTATCATTGCACCGTCCTGGACTGCCAACGTTAATATAAATGAACCGGTATCTGAAACAAAAAACTGTATATCTTCCTTTATAAACAACATAATCATAAAGGACCACACCTTGCATCGACCAAAGCAAGTAGGATAGTCGAATACCATCCCTTGTAATTATAAAATCAGTTGCATCTTCACTACGTGGATGAATCTCAATGTGACAACCATCTGAAATTTTTAAAAACAAGAACGTTGACATACATAGCTATGGTAACCCAAATTTAACACACCTATTGCTCCCATGCACTGAGGAAATCCTATAGCTTCGAATTCTTGTACTAGTTCTGATACTTTTTCCCTCGTTAAGGGAAAACTAGGCATGTACGTAAGGCTCAAATGTTTCCATGTCTGAGTACAAAACTCAAGTACTATTTCACACACAGTGGACTTTCCAACTCCAAACATGTTCCCTATTGTGCGATACTCTGCCGATGATCCCAACGCGTAGAGGGCTATGGCTACTCGTTTGTGTAAAGAGATGGCTTTTCTTAGTGGGGTATCTCTCTTTTCCAACACTCTTAAATTCTCGCAAAGTTCTATAAATACACTTCTTTTCATGCGAAAATTCAACTTCCCAGAAGGATTGCGATCGAGCCTTTGAAAAGAAGATTGTTAATGCTTTTGCAAACCCCCACTAGCATGCTTACTCTTGTCCAATATGACCTTGATTGCCAGGAAAGGTTTTGTGAGGCCACCAATTACATTAAATATTGTTTTCTCAGCAACTGCATCTTTCTGATATTCATTGCACGCCGCTTTTTCAACTGGTTCAAATACTCATTGTCGAACGATGTATTTTGAAATAAACACAAAGGATTTGATTGTGCTTTCATGGTTAATATCTTCATCACTTTTTTCTCTTTATCACTCATCTCAAATTAGAATACAATTCACAAACACACAATATTATCAAATTTAATGAAAACGCTTACAATAATATTAAATTCCTCATGGTTGCATTGGATCTGTCAAAATAAAATAAGAACCGAAGGTGTGAATGTACCTGTTTTATGTGAGGTGTTTTATGCTAAAACACTTGTTTTAGAGTGTAATCTGAACATGATTTAAACCTTTTCTGTTGTGATGATATAGTCGTCAACGTATATTGAACATGTGGTAGTCGCCTCAGGAACGCTTAAGCTGGAGACATTGGTGCTTTTGCGGCAGTTACCCACCGACGTGTGCCGTACGTAAGGACGTTTGTCGTACGAAGCACGTTTGACCGAACTCTCAAGCCCGTAGGAATCAATGTGTGCGTCCGTGTACATGTACATAACATATTTGTGTGTGTATTGTTTACAGATAAGCACTGTTGCCACTGACCATTTTGCATGTATGCTTATGGAAACATCAACTTTTTCCAATTTAATTTTTGATATTGTAAAAGGCCGGAATACATATTAAATAAGTATAAATAGATTAAATATTTATAATCAGCACTTTTACATAATTATTTCGAATTATTTCCACAATTTTTCAAACTTTAATGAGGCGTTTTTGCATAAAATTGCGAACGGTCAAAAATTAGCGCACAAAAGTTTACTAGGCAACTCTGTCTAGTGAGAGAGCGATCAGCTGACACGTTCTTACGGAAAAAATCAAAATTGTTTTGATTTCTACGTTCCGGGCTACGTACGTACGGGCGTTGCACGTCGGTGAGTTTTCGTTTACATTGCACACTCATAAGATAGGTCGTGTCAGCTGACACGTTTTTTCTACGTACGTTCGTGGGTAACTGCCGCATTTATCGGCAACCGCATCGGTAACCTTTTAACAGCTGATTCGACCAACCTTATGAGAATCAATGCAATCGATTATTGGTGCCGCTAAGGTCGTAACCGTATCGTAGCCAACCAATTGGGTTTTGGTTTACCGTCGTAACGATATGCAGCTGATTACGTTAGGGATACGGATACAGCGATACGACATACGCCACCAATGACTCCGGCTTTATTTCGATCATTGTCGAATGTCTTTATGTATCGCTCATCACTAGGTAAATCTAAATTCCACCATTATGGCCGAGACATAATTTTATTCTTCACATAAATATATGCGTTCTACACAATCTTTTGAATTGCAGTAACATCACCACAATCGATCTTCTTATCCTTTCCTTTCAACAAAAGTTGTAAGATAGCTACTTTTTTATGTCAGATGGCTTTAGTGTCGCTCGATCTGCCGTTTTCCATAAAAAAATGGAATCTAATCATAATTCATAAGATTTTGTTAAACGCATATATATGAATAATTGCTTGATGGCGGGGCCTTTAGTGTCTTAGCTTCCGGTCCAACAATTGCCGTCTTTCAGTGAGTTTTACAGCTCCGGCTCACGCTCAATTCTCACGGGAATGCTTTGGATCATTGAGAGACTTGAGAAGCAGATGTCGTGAAATTTTCGCACACGTGAAATGTGATAGGCAGATGTCGCCGCTGTTTTTCATTTAAAGCCGGAGTCATTGGTGCCGTATGTCGTATCGCTGTATCCGTATCCCTAACGTAATCAGCTGTTTATCGTTACGACGGTAAACCAAAACCCAATTGGTTGGCTACGATACGGTTACGACTTTAGCGGCACCAATAATCGATTGCATTGATTCTCATACGGTTGGTCGAATCAGCTGTTAAAAGGTTACCGATACGGTTACCGATAAAGCACCAATGTCTCCAGCTTAACTCATACGGCGAAAGGCTAAGCAGCGACATCTATTTTTGAAAAAGTAGGTATATTAAAGGCCGCGTTGCCAACCTAAAAAGAAGCAATTAACAAATTATCTGGCTCACAAATTGAACCAAACTTCTATATGGATTTATCTGGCTCAAATCGTTGTTGTTGCATTTACATGCAAAATTATTTATCTGGCTCAGGATTTTGCCACCGGATGATAGCTAATCATTCCCACAAATCACTTACTCAGATTGCGCATTCACGAGGTCAAAATTGTTTCGTTCTGCGGATCTACGTCACTGTTGACTGGTAGAGCGAATGAAAGAAAGAGAGAAAAAAGAACAGCTAAAGGAAAATTACGTATAATTGCTCATAAAAAACAGCTGGTCTTTTCTTTACATGCGCAATGCGCAATCTTCTCTCTGTGATTTGTGAGTCATTGCCGCATACAGAGAACACAGCTCATGGTTCAATTGTATGGTTGGCTCATCTCATCAGCTGATTTTATTTATTTCATTGCATGGCCGATGGGATTGTCAAAACGAGATGGCAAACTCAAAATGAAACCAACACATTGGCAACATTTTCTTACACATACAAAAACTGCTCAGTTTAATGTTTCCATTCCATACCATTCGCACCAACACCAATACACAGATTTTGACAAGTTGAACAGACATATTTTGTTGCTTTACAGATGAGCCAACCATATAGTTGAACCATGACACAGCTGTTGATAGGAAAGAATGCGTATGATCAAGATCATGTTTATACCTGCACTAAAAGGCCTGACAAAGCTGACATAGTCATAACGCCATAGTCATAACCATATCTATTGGCATCGGTTATTGGTGCCATGGCCTAAACTATGAGAGCACTTTATAAAAAAGGAAGAAAATACAAAAAAGTAACAAATTCCACAAAAAGCTTTATTTAACTTTCGGAATATCCGAAAAGTTAATAAATTCACTCTCTCAAATATTTATAGGTTATGGATGAGGCGAAAAACCAAAAATTAATTCGTTGTCTATGGTAATAAAATTGATATCCATAAGCTTGATTACATCAGCTGATTTATTTGGATATAGATGTGTCAAGTTTGCCATTGTACAGATTTACAAGTATGATATGTATGAGAGGGAAACAATTTCTTTCCCTTTCTAACACACGGAAGTTTGACACTTCGGTCAGTGTCAAACTAGCGTGGAACCTGCGTGGAACATGAGTTTTGACACTGAACGAAGTGTCAAAATTACCGGGGTTGCTTCATCGAAAGCGACACAGGGAAGCAAAAAAGGGATCGGAATATCAGATATGGGTTGCTGTGATGGTAAATTTTGTTGAACGAATTTAGTGGAAATTTTAAGTGCACCCATATGGGTCCTTCAGAAAATTATAAAAAAGTCTTCAATTGGGGTATCTGAGGACGCGTAGTTATTTCAGTATTAAGAATACAAACACTTGAGTTAAGTTTTTCTACCCGTTCAAAAGTTCTCCGCGAAAAACAGTTTGAAACCGAGGTCGACTGCAATAACCCGTCCAAAAAAGCGGAAAGAAAAATGAATAGACGCGTTTTGTCCTGTTGTCAATAGTCCGAAGAGAAAAAGTATTCGAATTATTGGAAGCGAGGCCAAAACGCGTCTATTAATACCTCCCCCGACGGTTTTGGTCGTATTTTAGCAATCGTCCCCGGTAATAAAGTATCACAATTTGTTAATTAAAATTGTCCAAAATATATGGTTATTAAAGGGAGATGTAATTAAGTGCTCGTTTGAAAGTAAATAAGTATATTTCTTTGTAATATAAGAAAAAAAATTTAAGCAGTTTTCGATAGCAGCTACTAAACTTTTTTTGGTCCTAAGAAGTACAACAGTGCCAAATAGCATCCACAAAAAAAACGAACAAGAACAAGCATTTTATCAGGTGAGCGTGGCGGTGTATGTGCGTGCTGCTACATATCCTACTTGTAGACCTGTACAATGAAGTTTGCCACGAGCTTTATGAACAATAAAGGCTCCATTACTGATACTTAGCATAGACTTGACTTGACTTGGCGTAAACTTGGCAACTTAGCCACGATTATACTCCACTTGGCGCATAAAATCTGGCATCATAATCAGCGTTGAAATTTATTTTTAAATAAATGTCAATTTGTATGACAAAATGTCAAAATGAAATGGAAACAAACAAATGGCATCTCAAAATGTAAACGTCACTTAGAACTTACATAGAAAATCAAAATTCAACAGACTTCTAAGTCAAGTTAAGTCTTGAGTAATCAGAAACATGCAATGTTAATTTAACAGAACTGTAAGTGACAGTTCGCAAGCCAAGTCAAGTCTATGCTAA
Organism: Eurosta solidaginis; assembly: GCF_040869045.1. NCBI lineage: Eukaryota > Metazoa > Arthropoda > Insecta > Diptera > Tephritidae > Eurosta > Eurosta solidaginis. The sequence goes on along the minus strand of NC_090321.1, from coordinate 79,716,990 downwards.
GTATCAGTAATGGAGCCTTAACTCCATAAAGTTTATCCACTCGTTCTTATATGTCCCATACCTAAACGCTAGATTGTTAACTATCACATCTCTCCGTCGCCACCACTTTCACGATTTTTTGTCGTTGCTTCTTTGTTTAGAAAAGTCGTAGCTCAAACATTTTGTTAGCATCGACGTATCTCAGAAGTTCTGTTAAAAAGTTCGTATTTCAGGAAGCGACCTTGTAACTGATGTCCAGATGTCCTCTGCTCTCCTGTTGTTGTTGTTGTATTAACAATACAGACACTCCCCGATGGCCCTGGGGAGTGTTATCGATGTTGATGGTCCTTTGCCGGATATAGATCCGGTACGCTCCGATAACAAAGCACCATTAAGGTACTAGCTCGACCATCTCGGGAACGATTTACATGACCACGTTAAACCTTCAAGCCATCCCTCCGTCTAGTTCCATGAGGAGGTTGGGGTCGCCAGAGCCTCGTCTGTTAATGAAACAGGATTCGCCGCGGGTTGGTGAGGATGACAATTGGGTTGAGAGGGTTGCGCTACACAACCCCTTGGATCCCTCTCTGCTCTCCTCTCCTAAATGGAGACAGCGATTTACCGCACAGGGATGACGAACCCAATCCTGAAATCGATGATGATGGAATAAATGTCCCTCCACCCGATTATGACGAAGTCAGAATAGCAATAACCAGATTGAAAAACAATAAGGCCGCGGGCGCTAATGGATTGCTTGCGGAGCTATTCAAATACGGCGGCGAGGAGTTGGTAAGGCGCATGCATCGGCTTCTTCGCCAAATATGGGCGGACGAGTGCATGCCCGACAATTGGAATCTAAGTGTTCTTTGCCTAGTCCACAAGAAGGGGATACTGCAAACTGCACCAACTATCGTGGAATCAGCCTTCTTAATATCGCATATGAGGTCCTGTCGAGTGTATTGTGTGAAAGATTGAACCTCACCGTGAATCTTCTGATTGGACCTTATCAGTGCGGCTTCAGACCTGGTAAATCTACCATCGACCAGATTTTCACAATGCGTCAAATCTTGGAAAAAACCCGCGAAAAAAGAATCGACACACATCACCTCTTCGTCGATTTTAAAGCCGCCTTCGACAGCACGAAAAGGAGCTGCCTATATGCCGCTATGTCTAAATTTGGTTCCCCCGCAAAACTTATACGGCTGTGCAAAATGACGTTGAGCAACACCATCAGCTCAGTGAGAATTGGGAAGGACCTATCCGAACCGTTCGAAACTAAACGAGACAGGGTGACCCCCTATCGTGCGATTTCTTTAATTGATGCTGGAGAAAATTATACTTGCTGCATATCTTAACCGCTCTGGAACAATATTCTATAAAAGCGTACAATTACTGGCATATGCTGATGACATTGATATCATCGACCTAAACACCCACGCCATTAGTTCTGCTTACTCCAAACTGGAAAAAGAAGCGGTAAAGATGGGTTTGATGGTGAATGAGGGCATAGAGTCAGCTCATATGCGCCTTGGCAACCACGCTACTGTTGGCAGCCATAATTTCGAAATAGTAAAATACTTCGTTTATTTGGGAACAAGTATCAACACTAGCAACAACATCAGCTCTGAAATCCAGCGAAGAATCACTCTTGCCCATAAATGCTACTTTGGACTAGGTAGGCAAACGAAATCATACTCTACAAGTCACTTATCGTTCCCGTCCTGCTATATGGTTGAGAAGAATGGACCATGACAACATCAGATGAAACGGCTCTGGGAGTGTTCGAGAGAAAAGTTCTTCGAAAAATGTATGGGCCTCCGCCAAGAAAGTGTTTCTATCGGAACCCGCCTATGGAAGCAGAGGTAGAGGGCGGCCCCCACTCCGTTGGAAGGACCCGGTGGAAAACGATTTAAACTCCCTTGGTGTGGCCAATTGGCGTCGGTTGGCAGAGAGAAGGAGCGACTGGCGCGCCTTCTAGGATGGCCATAACTGTTTAAACGGTTAAGCGCCAATTAAGTAAGTAAGTAATTTCCGGAAGACGATTTAAAAGGTTGTAACTGAAAATATACAGTTTTTGACAGAAAATATACGAATTCAATTTAATTTAATTAAATTTGAATAGGACGATCCATAAAATAAATGACGGTCTGTAAAAAAATTAATTTTTCCGTAATAATGAGATACGAATATTAATGACTTTGCTGAAACACGAACTTTTAAACAGAACTACAACGGAACTACTGAAATGCATACATAGGTTATTGGTAAAAAAAACGTTAAGTTACGACCGTTATGTTAGAATAGGTCGATTTATCTTACATTATCCAAAATACATTTCGTTGTCTGCAAGCTAACATCCTACCCTACCCCTAAGTTCAGGGGAAGTACCGGTATTGGGTATTTGCATCTTTAATATAAAGAAGCATGAAATTTTGGGAAAGTGGTTTTTTTTCAGAAAAAGTTTAAGAAGGCGAGGACGTGGTGGGAAAGAAAATAGCAAGGGAAAGAAAAGCAAGGGGGAAAGGAAAGGGACGGGGTATGAGAGATGAAGGGAAAGAGGGATAGAAAGAGGAAGGGTGAGGATAAAAAGGAATGGAAAGATAGAAGGACGAACAGGGAGAGGGAGATGGGAGTTCGATTAGGAAAAACGAAATAAAAATTATAAGGAATTCAAGTAGAATCGAGCAAGGCAAGGAGTAGGAAAGCGAGGTTGTGAGAAAGAAAGAAATTAATGGGAAGGGAGAAGAAGAAAAATATAAGTGGATAGTTAAGGGACAGTTAAAAAGATTAGAAGAATAGAAAAATAGGGTGGCCAGGGAAAAAAAGAGAGGAAAAGAAGAAATAAAGGATGAACAACTAGAATATGCGCAGGAGTAAAGTTACAAAGAAAAATGTTTTTCTCATATTCATGGAATATTGTTCCACTCAGAGCTTTGGCTGAGTTAATGATAGGCCACAGCAATATTTATATATCCCAAAAATAAATGTTTGACTGGATTTTTCTCTCTGTTTTTTAGTATTGTTGATTGGCGATCGGACCCATGAAAAAGTGCAACATTTCACACATTTCACAATCACCGCCGAGGCTCACACTGGTGGTCGACGTGCACAGCCAGCCAGCCCTAAACGAGTTGGACGTTTTCTACTATTTCCTGATTCGCTGACTCAATTCAGCGAACGATGCGTCAACACTGTGCAGGAAGCAGATGATCTCCCCAAAACGGAAATACAAGTTATGTGGGTTGCACCTTCGACGGGTTCGGGTTGTGTATCGATAACTGCTATGGTTTACGAGGGTCCACACGCCTGGTACTCCGACGATGGACAGTTAACGCAAGTGGTGTGTGAACGTAAAACTAATATACACACAGTAAAAAAAGAATGCTGTGCTTGCGATGAGGCTAAATATAGCGTAAGTTTATAATATCCATCTTTTTTTCGAAACTTTAAGATCATTTTAATAACCTTGTTTCCAACCAACAGTTTGTCTTCGAGGGTATTTGGTCGAACGAAACACACCCCAAAGATTATCCCTTCGCCATATGGTTAACGCATTTTTCAGATGTAATTGGGGCTTCGCATGAAGCAAATTTTTCATTTTGGGGTGACCATCATATAGCGACAGATGGTTTTCGCTTCCTTGCTGAGTTTGGATCGCCTACTGCTTTAGAAACCGAGCTACGCGCTAGAGGTCCGCGCTTAAGAACTCTTATAAAAGCTGCTGGTCTGTGGTATCCTAATGTTAATACAAACACTTCTTCAAAATTCCGTGTTGATCGTACACATCCCAAAGTATCGTTAGTTTCGATGTTTGGTTAGTAGAGAGCATAGATTTTGGAGAATTAATTTCATAAAATATTTTGTGATTATTTAGGGCCTTCACCTGACTGGGTTGTTGGAATTAGCGGAGTTGACTTATGTACCGAAGATTGTTCATGGAAAGAATCCTTAGATTTTGATCTCTACCCATGGGATGCAGGCACTGATAGCGGTATTAGCTATATGGTATATTTTTCCTCCCCTTTTTAAGTTCAGCTTGCAGCATATAGTTCACACGATCTCTTCATTTCAGTCACCTAATACGGAAACACAGCCACGTGAACGCATGTACCGAATCACCACTATGTATCCTGAAGATCCTCGTTCGCCTTTTTATAATCCAGAAAGCAGTGTCATGACGCCATTGGCTAAGTTATATATAAGACGTGAGAAAATTATTTCCAGAAGCTGTGATGATCATTTCTTGGAAGCTTTGCAACTCGATGTGTCTGACGACGTTGAGGAGCAAGATACCAGGTGTACGTTACTATCTATTTAAGCTCTTGCAAACATATAATCAATTATTTCTTTGTAGCTGAATGCAGACTAACTGCTTATAGCGATTGGAGCCCCTGTTCCGTCACATGCGGTAAGGGAATCCGTATGCGTACACGACAATTCATAAATCCAGAAGCGGCCGCTGCTGCGGATTGTTCACGCCAATTGGTATCGAAAGAAATGTGTGCAGCTCAAATACCAGAATGCGAGTAAGTTATAAATCTATGTGATATTCATAAATGTATGTATATAACCTTCTAAGTCCTACCCAGCACCCAATCACAAGACGACGAGGACGAGGGAGAGAACATGGCTCATGCTGTTTCGTTAGTAACTGATGATGGCGAGGGAGATGGTGTTTGCAAGACCACACTGTGGAGCGCATGGTCAGATTGTTCGGCCAGTTGTGGCATTGGTATAACCATGCGTACGCGTACATTCCTTAATCATCTCGGCCGTAAACGTTGTCCACATATAACTACCGTGGAGAAGCAAAAATGTATGCGTCCCGATTGTACCTACGAAGAAGTGGAGTTACCTGATCCGATGTGTCCAACCACACAATGGAGTGACTGGAGTCCGTGTACAGCCACATGTGGACGTGGTGTAACCATACGTACGCGTCTACTGTTGTTGGAGAACGGTCCAGTTAAAGAAAATTGTACACGGCGTATGGAATTAAATCAACAAAAGGAATGTACTGTACCGCAGGAGTGTGTTATTAATATGGAAATGGCTAAAGGTGGGTAAATATTTTGTTGAATCATCAGCTACACCATCCAAGATTAATCCGCTTAGTTTCATAGTGTTGCGATATCTAAATTAGTAAAGTGATGTACAGTGACTCCTTGAATGCAGTGAGGTTGTTGGAATCCCTATCAATATTCACTGTCTTGAAATGGCCACTCGAGCTCCTTTTTTCTCCATTAATTGCTTTGCAAGTTTCATTAAATTTTATACCCAAATAGATAAGCGATGGCTGATCTACAACGTCATTCAGCCCTCAATATTTGGGGAAAAACAAAAGTGAATAAGGCGGTAGAAGTTTAAAAATGGAGAATCAAATCGTTCACACCACAGTCTGGGTAGTACTTCAAAATGCCAATGCGTGAGCGTGCGGCGTTCATATCTGACAAGGGACTATTATTCCCGCAGCTCTTCCCAAAACTTTCGAAGTGTATTTTGACAGCTTCAATGAATTGAATAATCCTATGTCTTTTTTATGTCGGTTAATAGAGGTAGCTTCATGGAGGTAATTCGGACATTATTAACGCTGCGTACTTTGAGACGAGGAGTCATACTGTGGCCATAAAAAATACAAGGCTGCCATTTACTATGTCGATCCAGTAATAATTGGATCCTACAGGCTGCCAGCAGAGACCCTGGAGGAAGCGAGCTGAGGCTGCAGTGGCGTCAATATATATATTCACAGGCAGGAGACAATCAAGGCAATAATATCAAACCGTACTTTATCAAGAAGTGTACTGGAATGCAAATAATCACTGGACAGACTTCGCAGCAGTAGATGAATCGACGGTAGAGGTCCCAATTCGTTTGAGAGAAATCAAAAGGACACAGGAGTTGGATATGATCCGTCAAGCAGAAAAGGCGTGGGGAAAAGCGCGGGGCTGCAAAATTTCTAAGATCATGTGCAAAACCTACGACTTTAGACACATAAAGTTGCCCACGATGGGCATACTAACTGAACACTGATTTATGGCGTCACATGCTTATGATATAGGCCTCGTCAGCAACAGCTGGTGAAGGAAGAGCGAGCTGCAGGAAGAAATGGCTGAGCACGGTCTGTGTTCGTGTGTATGCTGCGCTTTCCATGTCAAGGCTCCACGTCGGAGTTGCCAGATCTCAAGGCAGCTAGTAGGCTAGGTCCTATAAAGCTTTCAACATTTGCCAGTAGGACGGTGTTGTCCTATGTCATAAGCTCTGGTGTCTAATTGGGGTATTTCCGTTTGGTCGTCAAACAAATTTGGACTATGTGAGGATTTTATTGACCAGCCAGATCAACCTAACCTGGTTGGACATGACCTACATGTTTTATGCAGGCTCAGAACGGAATCTGCAAGCAGGCAGCCCTAATAGAAAAGGCACATATTTTCCAAAGGGTTGCTCCTTGCTGCTGATGATATTTTTTTACTTAGAACCTGCATGCTACTACGTTGGAATCGCCATTTGGTATAATGTTATGCTATAGAATGAAAAGTCGGTCCCATGATGCAATTACAAGGTGACTGACGTTGGCAGCTTCTCTCTCTAATCCGCCATTTTAAACTCCCACTCTGAAACTCAATTTGCCTCTTTACAAAACTACTTTTTTATTCAGAGGAAAAAGTTTAGTAAAAACCGTACAAATCAGTTTTCCTCCAAAAGTATGCAAAGGCATCAATTTTTTCTCCAATTGTAATTTGTTTTGACTTTTCTATCATTCAAACTTGTAATAAAATAATTTTGTTTATTAAACAAAATTTTAGGAATTTGGATATATTCATTAAAACATGAAGGTAAAATGTTTAAAATAATTGTGATAGTTCACTTTCTAAACATTTTTCTTACAAGTTTGTCTTCTCATTTCCTTTTCCAGGTAATTTGCCTTTTGCTGTCGCGAGTTGGATGCCAATTTGGGTTGCGCACATCCAAAAATCCAAACATTTCTTCCACCTCTAGCAGTCTTTTTTATTTTTTCGACCGAAAGGCAGGACAGCAGTATAAAACATGTCTCGGTCTCAGGCAAAGTCGATCAGTCTCAATTCATTGCAAGAGGTATTATTGTAGGGGCTGAACTTTCCGGCTTTGCGGCCAAATATACGTTTTGTCCCTCCTGGCATTGAAGTTGGCAGACACGACTTTTTTAACATGTGCGTTACACGCGCTCCTCTTTCTATTACCACGAATCCGAAACCAAGCCTGCGTACGTTTGCTTGACCACCTCCATTGGTCATATTTACTTTATCTGTACGTCGCATCTCCTGGATCTTGTTATGTTTTCAATGGAATGTGGTTTAACGTGGCAGATGCTCATCATAGCGCCTAACGCGGTTTGACATGTGAAGTGTAACATCCCACCTTTGTACATCTAGCTGCTAGGTGCCAAATCCGTAAGAAATTCTCAAAGATATTTTTATTTTTTTTTTTTATTTTTTTTATCACATTACCAAACATCCCAAAAGCATATTTCTTGTCATTCCCACATGAACGGCCATTATAAGGTTTACTCCGTGCGTGAACTTCTACATACGACCCCAGCCTCCTAGGATCTGTGTGTCAACAGAATATGATAGTGTAGTGATGGAGTTATAAGACTTGCGACTTATAATGTAGCCGTCACCCGATTTGATGCTGATAAACCAACAACGACACTTTCAGTTCGCCCAGGCCAAGAGACCAGCCTAATGTGGAGGCCGCTGCGGTGATCGTGCATTCCAATTTTCGGACCAACACCGAACTAATGGCAGAATACTCCACCCCCAACCCTGCCGTTCACCATTCGTGATCAGGTTCACCAGGCTCTCGTCTATATTAATTCCCAACTTCATATCATGTAGACCGATATTGATCCGGCACGCTCCGCAAACTAGCTACATTAAGGTAATAAACCGAGTATCTCGAGAACGATTTGATATGACTGCGTTGAACCTAGGTTTTGTGATTTTAGTCGCTCCTTACGACAGGCATGCCTACCGCGTGAGTATCCTAAGCCCCTAAGTCCGTTTGGAACATGTTCTTGAAGCTATAGGCTGGACCTTTTTACTTCAATTTCAAGACATTTCGAATTGAAAAAGAACTCTCGTCGCTCCTAACAAACATCCGATATATCGAAAGTGATTTTGTCAAAGTAGCTGCTTTTTTACGACCAGCTAGCTATACTACGTCGAATAGCAGGCAGTATAAGGGGAGGCCTGTGGTCTTCATTAAGTTAACCCATACCGTGCGCTCACATAATCTTCTTGTAATTCATTTGGCCCTCCGGAACACAAACTAAGCAAAATATTTCAAGTTTGCCATATACACTCAAATTCAAAAACATTAGGTCCAAGAAGCCTTTGAAGAAAGAATAGAGATCTATCTTTGAGTGACCGGCCTGCATGTTTTATGCAAACTTTTGAACGGAATCTGCTAGGGTTGCTGAATTCTCTCAGAATCTTTTTATAGCAGAACTAGAGGTTTATTCGGAGAGCCCGCCATTAACATATATTAATATAAGAAATTTTTCATAAAACATGTAAAAAAATGTACTTATTCCTTTGATACAAAATAGTACTAAATTTAATACCATTTCAAAAAAGGTCCTCTTCTTTTCATGCCCTTTCTATCATCCGTCGTTTTGTATGAGAGTTTTCAAAATGGGCTGTCAATACATAGACCACCTTGTCGTTATTACACTATGGCCGGTCCTATGCGCCGCCATATTGAACATCCTGTCAAAACGCTCAAAAGTTGCCAGCTCGAACATCCTGTCCGGCAGTCGACAGATAAGATATCACACTTGTTTTATCCAAAATGACATCTTCCGCTATTTGAAGGAAGTCTTCTGTTTTATGACATACACATTATTTTCAGACATGTTTACAAATGACATGCTGCCTATTTGTGACACTCCCTCCTCGTAGTGGCATGTCCACATTTTGAGGTTTTCTATTTTGTAATAGTTCCCAATTTTTATCGATTTAGTTCATGACCTCCCAGGGCATGCTGCAACCCATCCTTTCGTGTGTGGTAGATATCAACGCTTGATTGTGATATATTCACTTATCTTTAAATTTGAGTCATAGCCTCCTATTTATGCACCCCTTACAGCATGCCCGGCGACGTTTCCTCTTTTTGTGACTACGTTTTTTGGAGACCGCCGCTCTACTATTTTGAGAAATTTCCTTCTTATCGTGCATTGACATCATTTTATGTGATTTCTCGTTTTGAAGCGACAACTCATCCCCTTGTTGAACCAAAAAGGTGGGTTTCGTGTCTTCGTTGTCTAAAATTTTTTTGGAAAGAAAAATGTGCTCATGATTCTAGAGTTTTCTGGATTTTTAAGGAAAACTCAGCAACTTATGCTGAGAAAGTATTTAGTTATACGGATATCAGATACCAATATCCTGTAATGTACCCGTCTACACTCTTGAAGTTCGCTATTTTAAGTTTAAGGACTTGATCCAACACTTTTCAAGTGGCAGGCATGATTTGTTTGGTTAACATTTTCATGGAACATTTCCCACCGATCTTCTTTGTAGTTCCTAAATATTAAAGTAAAAGCAGCATTTCTCATGCATGTCTCAGCATGCTGAATTATTCGCTCATTATTATTATTATTTTTTTCAAGTATAATTTTTTAATAAATTTGTTGACTCGAATGACACGTCTAGAATTTTTTACTTCGGCTTTTCAGATATTTGCGTGGAGCCTTATGATAGCGGCCCATGTCGTGGTGCATACAAACGATATGCCTACAATCTACAATATGGACGTTGTGACAGCTTCACATACGGCGGTTGTCGTGGCAATCGAAACAACTTCCTCAACGAAAATGATTGTTTGAACACTTGCAGCATTTTACGTAATCCTTATATAACGGAAAAGAAGATATTTATGATTTATTATTATATTTTTTTTATTCATAGGCAGTACAGATGCAGTAAGTTCTAGCGACCCAACCTCACAAACTCAGACACAAACAGAGCGGGCGTCGAACTATCAAGCTATAGACTGCGTTATGTCGGAATGGTCGAATTGGTCTGAATGCAGCGTTAGTTGCGGCACAGGCTATTCCAATCGCAGTAGATACGTTATTACTGAGCCCAAGAATGGTGGACAATCTTGCCCCAAGCGAAAAGTAAAAGTACGACGTTGCACAATGACGGACTGTTGATTATTTTGTTGTCGATTTGAAGAGTAGTAGTATAGAGGGTTATATTTTAACGATGGAGATTTGCTATATGGATCCTACACAAACACCTCTGTGCTACTTATAGACATAATAACATACTTACAGATGCGTGTACTCAAATTTATTTGTAGTCTAAAAAATTAAAATTATAGCGTTGTAACAGTAAAATGTCAGATATCTTCTTGTATTAGGGCTTCACCCATACCAATATTCACTTACGAATTGTCATCGATATCCTCTAACTTAAGTTCGAAGGAAACTAGCAGTTTCAACAGGGTTTAACAGTAGAGGCATTGAAAATATGTTTGGTGTCAAAAAGAAACACGTGGGTATCTCTTCTTCTTCTTGTATCAGCTCTTCCCACATCCAATACGTCATCGATATCCTCTAACGGAAATCCAAGAAAACTTTCAGTTTCATAAATTTTGGACAAAAGAGACAAGGGTGTCAAATGGTTAGTGTTACGTGAAGACATATTACATGTAGGACGTACCTACATACTTACAGAGTGTATATCGGGGTTGATTTGGGTAATTAAGAGTTTGTTGTTGTTGTAACGATAAAGACACTATTCGAAGGTTTATGAACCTTCAAGGTCATACTGGCCCCACCTCCTAGTTACATAAGGAACTTGGACTCGCCACGGGTAGGTGAGGTTGACAATAGGGTTGGAAAAACTATAAATGGCGTTGGCATCTCTTGAATCATTTCCACGAGGTTCGCTGGCCTTTATCGACATAGGACTGTGCCGACTCATCGTGGATGAGGCTAAGGGCCTGCTTATTCTCATCAAGTTCAAAGGGCTGAGTTCTTATGCGCCGGATTTCTTCATAGTGCTTATGGAGATCACTCCTTATATCCGCGGAAGTTCTGAGTGCGGCGCACATAGGTAGATTTTCAAGTTTTAGGCGGCCAAAAATATTTTATTGCCTATATCTTCTTAAAACTGTTTATTAAATGAAAAAATATAATAATTTGTTTAATTAATCGGTTATATTAAAAAAATAGAAATTACACTGTGTAACACTAAAAAATTTCTGCGCGGAGGTTATTTTTCTTGTTGTACGGCAAGAAGTGTAATAACTTAGTTCTGTCTTTATCTAGGGTAAATTTTTAATTGGTTTTATGAAAAATTATAATATTTTGTGTAACTAATCGGTTATATTAGAATAGCTATTACACTGTGTAACACCTAAAAATACCTGCGCAGTGAGGCCATTTTTCATGTTGTACAGCAACAAGGGTATATCAAACCCTCTATCTAACCCCCTATCTGCAAGTATCTGCAGCTAAATTTAATGCAGTTGGCAAACTAATTGTGCCAAGTACAATGTTCAAAACTAATTTTCACTTGGACGGACTTGGAAACATAACAAAACTGGTTTTGAAAACCAAAAATTAAAAAAAAAAAATTTTTTTTAACATCCAAAATAAAATAGGTTACTTATCAATTTATAACTTCTAAAACTTGCAAACACCATTAATAATGTTTGTGTTTACCTGAAATATCAGAATCCATCATAATTGCTCAATTCAATTGTCTTAAAACTAAAATATTCACGTTAAAACATGCGATTTCACATTGGTTAAAAAAAAAAAAAACATAACACGCGTTTCAGAAATAGCTAAATTCCGATTAATTGACAGCTAACGCCAGGTATGCGATGGATGGGAAGGGGTAGAATTATTGTTTCCCTATCTATTCTTAAGCTGTGGGAGTGATTCTTTTTGTAATTGTGACAACTTTCAGATATTCAATTATGGCCGCATAAATGTCTAAAATCTACCTACGTGCGGCGTAGCGACTGGCCAAAAGCCCTAATACTACTGGCTAGGGACTTGAGGATAATGTATGTCACGACTCTGAACTTATGATACAATTTCGGCTGCATGTTCGTTAAAATGTAGGTCATTATCGAACGCCACACCCATAATTTTTCGTTGCACGACTGTCGGTAGCGTAGTGCCATCGGTGTGGATGTCCAATTTTCCGACATTTGCCTTGACCACGAAGTTACGGGAGACAAAAAAACTGGAAAGACTAGAGAAATAGTTGCTAATTTCACAGCCAAGCTCATCAATGGGAAGGCCAGGACCTGGTACAATATTCGGCGTAGAAAACAATGGCAACTCCTCCGGCGGGGAAGGGATCTTCGATATGCAATATTTAAACAAAAGTGCGTTTAAGGCACGACTCTACGGCACCACTTGTTTAAGTCTTATTGGTTTTTATTTTACGTAAGGCAGAACAAAAAGTGAAGACGTCTTTTCCTTAAGTTCATGGTAAAGCGTTCTATATAATATAGAAACTAAATAAATAAATAACGTAAGGAGCGATAACCTACGAAGAGATTTTAGGCCGAGCTTCTCTTCCAGTTTGCGTCGTGCTCCTTTTAATTTTTCCTATAAATTGGTGGGACAGGACCCACTTGTTTTATGCCAACTCAGAACGGCATCTGCAAGGCAGATGATTTTTCTTTTAGAGCTATCCATGGCAGAAATACACTCGGAGTGTTGGCCAAACACTGCCGAGGGGCGACTCCGCTTAGAAAAAATTTCTTCTAATTGAAAAACCTTGTTTCTAAAGTTTTGATGTTGCTTTGCCCCGGGAGAAAACCCAGGATATTCAGTGTGGTAGGCGAGCACGCTACCATCACACCACGGCGACCGCCCTGCCCTGCTAAAGGCTTCGAATTTGATAAATAAAAGTTAATTTATCTCCACTTTTTGCACCGCCTAACGCTCCACAAAGTTTGAACTCATCTGCCCAGTGAATGGACTGCGTTACATATAAATCCAGCATAAGAGATTCAGCGGTGAGGTGGTGCTAGCGTACCAAACTGAAGGCCCTGGGGTCAAGTCCCGGGAGAAGCAGCATCGATATCTTAAGAAATTATTTTTCTAAGTGGTGTCGCCACTCGGTAGTGGTTTATTTCTGCCATGAAAAGCTTCTCAGCGAAATTGCATCTGCCTTGAAGCTGCCGTTCGGTCCCGCCGATTTGTAATAAAAAAAAACTGAAAAGAGCACGACGAAATTGAGGGACAAGCTCGGCCTACATATACTCGTTGGCGAATCGCTCCAAGAATATGTATTTTGTTTGACCAAAAAAAAAACTGGCGCAGTCATAGTCAAAATAAAATGAGTTATAAATTCAGTTGCAGCTTTTTGACATAATTTGCTATGAGCTATCAAAATACCTACAACTAAATTTTTAATCTTGAATATGAATGTGTAGCATTTAATTCTTTTCCGGGTTCTTTTATTTATGATCTGTACTAAATATAGTAAAATTGCAAGTAATTCTAATCTTAAAATTAGAGTTTTGTGCTTAAAATTACATTTATTATTGCACTTATCTCATTAGAAGGGCTTTACGACCTAACTTACGAGTACCGCCGAAATACAGTACCCGATGCCAAAGGACATACCTTTGTTGTCAAAAACTGGAACACCTATACCTCGCGTTCCAAGGGACAGTGATTAAGATCCCAATAAAAATTTAACATGCAAATGTATTGTAACGAATTTACTGCAATTCCCCTTATTTGCAATCTTCTGCCAGCGTTCGTATCGCTAAACTGTTGAATAAATAACTCCAATATTGAATAATGGAAAAATGGCCTTTATTAAAGTACTTCACAATAACACTTATACTTTGCAACGAATAGCTTGCTTAATAACCAAACTGATTGATAGCTCAAATGAAACTGATCTATTGCCCGACAGATAGCGTGCTTAACTGAAAATTGCCCATAGCACTTTGAAGACTGGCTTACACAGAAGCGACGCTGTTTCCTGAATCAGAGCATGTGATACCGTTTCTGCGAATGTTGGCTTTGGGTTTGCGTATGTAGCTCGCTTTGTTTCGACGTCCTGTATGCCATTTATAAAGCTCTGAATCTTTACCCTTTCAGTGTATTCCACGGGTGCGTCCGCATTCGCTAAATGTGCCAGCCTTTCAACATCCGACGCAAACTCTTGCAATGTTTCACCAGGCCTCTGGAAGCGGTTTAGTAACTCCATTTGGAATATCTGTTTTCTATGCTCGCTTCTATAACGTCCCTCAACCGCGGCCATCAATGCTTCATAGTTGTTCCGCTCTCCTTCGGGAATCGTCTGTAGCCTTTTCGGCTGCTGGTCCCTTCAATGCTACGAATAGAGCTGCAACTTTATCTTCAGCATTCCAGTTGTTCACTGCTGCGGTCTTCTCAAACTGTAGCTTAAAGACCTGGAAAGGAACCGTCAAAGTATGGTGTTTTTACCTTTGGATTGCTTGCTGAAACAGCTGGGCGATTTAATTGCAACTCCTGTCTACGGCCTCTCAAAGCATCCACCTCTGCCTTTTCTTCAAACTGCATTATTTTTCGTCCACGCGCGCTTCGAGTATTGATGATATACGCGCCTCTTGTGCTTCTAGTTGTACTGTTATGCGTGTCTCTTGTTCTTTCAGTTGAGTTGCCATATATGTCTTTTGTTCCTCCAGCTGTGATGAAATTTGTGTTTCCTGTGCTTCAATCTTCGCTGTTATACGGTTCTCCTGCGATTCCAATTGTGATGACATGTTGTTAGATATTTGTGATGACATTTCCGACATTTGTGCCGATATTGCAGCCAATATCATGTTCAAGTCTGTGCTCGTAACTGTCTGCGATGTTTCATCTTTCTCTTCAGTTTTTATAGTCGTCTTGTTGACATCGAGATGAAAGACATACTCTTCCACGTTAATTCCTTCTGCTTCCATTGCCTCTCGTAGCAGTGCCTGAAGTTCGAGTTTAACGCCGCTTGTAGTCAATCCACGGCTTTCCAACTCCTTCTTCAGTTGCTGGATCTTCAATTCACTTAACTTCTCCATGTCCTTGTTGTATACGAAATACTCGGAATTTATTCAACAATTCCTCTTCTGACACCAATTGTAACGAATTTACTGCAATTCCCCTTATTTGCAATCTTCTGCCAACGTTCGCATCGCTAAACTGTTGAATAAATAACTCCAATATTGAGTGATGGAAAAATGGCCTTTATTAAAGTACTTCACAATAACACTTATACTTTGCAACGAATAGCTTGCTTAATAACCAAACTGATTGATAGCTCAAATGAAACTGATCTATTGCCCGACAGATAGCGTGCTTAACTGAAAACTGCCCATAGCGCCTCTACCGCTGATGCTTTTATACTCGGTGATTTCCTCGTGGCATCTTCTAGGCGCTTCCAGAATTTTACTTAGTTAGTTATAAATTTCTCAGCTACAACTACAGATGTATAATTTTTATAGCTTCTCTCATACCCCATGCGATTGTATGTGTGAGCGACACTTCCACAATCACAATTGCATACCTTTAGGAGCATTTCAGATAAGATATCTGAATGTGCTTGTGCGTTGCTCTCAGCTGCTTGTACCTACATATGTGTAGACATAATGATTGATTTATGGATGTGAATGCAAGGCGCTGCTTAGCATCGGCTTAGAGATGGCAGCACCCCTTAGTTTTGCTAATATTCGTAACACTGCCCTCCACCTAAGTCAAATCTCTCGATCTAAACGCTGCTAGCATCGCCAAATGTACCACTCTTCTATTTCGTGATTTTCCAATTGCTTGTATGCGGTAGATGACATCACTGATCGTCTTCACAACTTTGTACGGGCCTTCCCAACTGCACCGATATTTGGATGGAACACCTTTCCGCCGGTGAGGGTTGTATAGCTGTACCAAATCTCCCTCCCGGAAACCTTCCGAATTATTTTCCTTGTCGTACCTGTGTTTCATCTTACTACTCATTATCCTGGATCGTTCCCTCGCACTCTGTTGCTTCGCCAATGAAGAACTACCTCGCAGAGCTTGATCTTGACGGATTGACTTTGCATCATCAGTATCGTCTTGACGTTTCACAACAGTAGTGCGCGCTGGCTTGAAACCACCCTTGCATTCTTTCTGGAAAATTCTCTCAGTCGTTTTAGTGCGTCCATTAGGGTTTGTCAATGCCAGTGTTTTTCTCGCAGGTACCTTTGATTTCGCTTTATTTGGCCCATTCGATCCATCAACCTTTGCTCGATCTACTTTCCTTGACTTTCGTAGTCTCTGTCGAATCTCCTCCACCAGCACTCGCTTACTGCTGAACCCTTTTTCCAAACTGAAGTTAAGTGGCACATCTTGGTTCTCATAACGCATCACCCTTCTCTGCATATCGATCTTGATGTCATGGTCAACCAAGAAATCCACTCCCAATATAACTTCATCAACAATCTCCGCCACAACAAATTTGTGTAAAACCATGACCTTCCCAATTAAGACTTCACAGATCACTTCTCCCCGGACTTGGTTATACTCGCCAGTGACCGTACGCAACCTCGCTCCAGGTAATGACTTTACTCTCCTGTAGAACAAATCCGATCGAATCAAGGAATGAGATGTACCCGTATCTACAGTCAGTACATGTTCTTTACCATCCACATTCCCTCTGACGGTAAGACTACTCGATTTTCTACCAATTTGCAACACAGATATCACAGGGCATTCAATAGCTGGATCTAGCTCTCGATCTCTACCTCTTACTCATCTCCTCCAGCTTTGCGTTTACGGCCATCCACATTGTTGGAACTATTATGACCAAGATCGCCATGACGTGCAATGTGACCGGGCTTCCCGCATTTGAAGCATTTGATAACTTTTTCACTCCGCTTTTGCGATCCTTTCAGCGCCTCCAATATTGCGTCTACCCACTCTGGCCTTTCTACTTCCACACGGCGTGCTTTGAAAACTGGCTTACACAGAAGAGACGCTGTTTCCTGAATCTGAGCATGTGATACCGTTTCTGCGAATGTTGGCTTTGGGCTTGCGTATGTAGCTCGCTTTGTTTCGACATCCTGTATGCCATTTATAAAGCTCTGAATCTTTACCCTTTTCAGTGTATTCCACGGGTGCGTCCGCATTCGCTAAATGTGCCAGCCTTTCAACATCCGACGCAAACTCTTGCAATGTTTCACCAGGCCTCTGGAAGCGGTTTAGTAACTCCATTTGGAATATCTGTTTTCTATGCTCGCTTCTATAACGTCTCTCAACAGCGGCCATCACTGCTTCATAGTTGTTCCGCTCTCCTTCGGGAATCGTCTGTAGGATTTCGGCTGCTGGTCCCTTCAATGCTACGAATAGAGCTGCAACTTTATCTTCAGCATTCCAGTTGTTCACTGCTGCGGTCTTCTCAAACTGTAGCTTAAAGACCTGGAAAGGAACAGAACCGTCAAAGGATGGTGTTTTTACCTTTGGATTGCTTGCTGAAACAGCTGGGCGATTTAATTGCAACTCCTGTCTACGACCTCTCAAAGCATCCACCTCTGCCTCGAATTTTTCTTCAAACTGCATTATTTTTTCGTCCATGCGCGCTTCGAGTTTTGATGATATACGCGCCTCTTGTGCTTCTAGTTGTACTGTTATGCGTGTCTCTTGTTCTTTTAGTTGAGTTGCCATATATGTCTTTTGATCCTCCAGCTGTGATGAAATTTGTGTTTCCTGTGCTTCAATCTTCGCTGTTATACGGTTCTCCTGCGATTCCAATTGTGATGACATGTTGGTAGATATTTGTGATGACATTTCCGACATTTGTGCCGATATTGCAGCCAATATCATGTTCAAGTCTGTGCTCGTAACTGTCTGCGATGTTTCATCTTTCTCTTCAGTTTTTATTGTCGTCTTGTTGGCATCGAGATGAAAGACATACTCTTCCACGTTAATTCCTTCTGATTCCATTGCCTCTCGTAGCCGTGCCTGAAGTTCGAGTTTAACGCCGCTTGTATTCAATCCACGGCTCTCCAACTCCTTCTTCAGTTGCTGGATCTTCAATTCACTTAACTTTTCCATGTCCTTGTTGTATTCGAAATCTTCGGAATTTATTCAACAATTCCTCTTCTGACACCAATTGTAACGAATTTACTGCAATTCCCCTTATTTGGAATCTTCTGCCAACGTTCGTATCGCTAAACTGTTGAATAAATAACTCCAATATTGAATAATGGAAAAATGGCCTTTATTAAAGTACTTCACAATAACACTTATACTTTGCAACGAATAGCTTGCTTAATAACCAAACTGATTGATAGCTCAAATGAAACTGATCTATTGCCCGACAGGTAGCGTGCTTAACTTAAAACTGCCCATAGCACCTCTACCGCTGATGCTTTTATACTCTGTGATTTCCTCGTGGCATCTTCTAGGCGCTTCCAGAATTTTACTTAGTTAGTTATAAATTTCTCAGCTACAACTACAGATGCATAATTTTTATAGCTTCTCTCATACCCCATGCGCTTGTATGTGTGAGCGACACTTCCACGATCACAATTGCATACCTTTAGGAGCATTTCAGATAAGATATCTGAATGTGCTTGTGCGTTGCTCTCAGCTGCTTGTACCTAATATGTGTAGACATAATGATTGATTCGTTTATGTAGATACATAATGATTGATCTATGAATGTGCATGCAAGGCGCTGCTTAGCATCGGCTTAGAGATGGCAGCACCCCTTAGTTTTGCTAATATTCGTAACAGTGGCGCATATTCATAGTCGAAATAAAATAGCTTTTAAATTTAGTTGCAGCTTTTTTGACAGATAGCTCATAGAAAATTATGTCAAAAAGCTGCAACTAAATTTAAAACCTATTTTATTTTGTTTATGATTATGCGCCAGTATGTTTAATTCTATCGGGATCTGTATCACTGTCTATTGCAACGATGGGATAAGCTTATGAACAAGTACGTCGTTTTTATTAGTTTCAGTTCTATTTT
Organism: Eurosta solidaginis; assembly: GCF_040869045.1. Lineage (NCBI taxonomy): Eukaryota > Metazoa > Arthropoda > Insecta > Diptera > Tephritidae > Eurosta > Eurosta solidaginis. The sequence goes on along the minus strand of NC_090321.1, from coordinate 79,698,023 downwards.
CTTCGCCTCGTACAAGCAAACAAATGGCCCTATCCAAAAATAGATAATGTATAATTTCCAAGCTGTTCTCTGATATGTATGTAGATGGTCGTTAGGCAAATTTACAAGGAAACTTCTTTATGAAATTATAGTAAAAGTTAACATGTACATTTGTGTATTTAATAAATTGCAGAATTATTATGAAACAGAATATGATTAAAATATAAGTTTTCATTTCGTACATACATATGCTTGTATATTGAAAATATAATATCACCAACAAAGTAAATACGTAGCAGAATTATAAAGAAATGTATTAACATAGACATAAAAACATCAAATATTTGAATTGTAACGACCTAAAAAATCAAATGATCCTGAAGCACCCCCCCCCCCCCCCCCAAACCCCCCGTCGCTACGCCCCTGATCCCAAACAAGAAACTAGACTCTACTTAGTAGAGCGTTTCTCTTACCAAACTGTCTCCTTCGTGTATATTAGACTGGGTCGATTTATTAACCGGTATCGCGACATAGATTTTTCGATAGGATTTGGGTCCAGGAAAAAAAGTTCCACTACGCATACCCAAAAAAAAATTTTTTATAAAACCCTACCCCACTCTTGGCAGTGGACATGTTTGTGTTCTTTTCTGGAATAAATATTGCATGATTTTTGCAGCTCTCCCGAAATTTTGCGTCCTCATTTAATAAAATATTGTCCGAAAAAGCATTATTTTGTACAAATTTAGTGATCGTTACATTATTAAATAGTAACAATAAGAAAGAAAGGAAATCCCCATTAGATAGGATTGCAGAAACTTTGCCATACATGCGCTAATTTCCTACTGGCGTGCTTGATGTGTAAAATTATTTGAATAAATTATTTATTTTTATTTGACAATTGCCTAAACATGAATGCTAATGATGTAAATTCAGAAACTTCACCTTTAATACAAATTCTAGCATTTTCAGGACTCCAAATTTCTTAAGAAATATGAAGTGCCGTCAGAAAACCGCTTTTTAAAGTTTACCTAATTCAATATTAATTTAGCATGCGCGCATACATATACATACGAATACATACAAACCTATAGTAGTAGTACTTATTTGAATGTAGGAATACTTTTTGAAGTTTTTGAATGTTGCTTAGTATTAAAAGGAGAACATACACATGACTTATCAGATCACAATAGTTTAAAGGTTCTCAAGAAATTATGGTCTTATTATACAAAGTATATTATTTTTTTCAAAATATGTGATTGTTAGTTTGAATTGAAAATGTAATGCAACGAAGTTTGAAACCTTTTTATTTCTGAATGAATTTTAACCCTTACGATTTGATGCATAAAAGGTTATCCTAAATAATATTGTGCACTTTCGTAGGTTAGGTTTTTGAAATCTAAAGAATATCTAATCCCGGTATTAATTACAATACAAGATCCCGAAATTCCCGGGGTTCCGAAAATATAAAATATTGGCATCCCTAATATAAGGCGAAGTTTTAGAATTTGTTGGCATATTCATTATCCCATTTGTCGGCATATGTTGCTATTATTCGGAAACTAAAAAAAAGTTTTTAAAACTTAGTTTTCGAGACCTCAGAAACTTGTACGGTGAGTACTTATATATATATTTTTACTAATAACATAAAAAACATTAAAAGTGCAAGAAACTTTTTTTTTATGAAAAAAAGCACACAAAAAAACTACGTAAATAAAGAATACCAAGATCAGTAAGATCCATGGTTCTTAGCAAGTAGGTACAGTTTAGAAATTTTGCAGTAAAATAAATAGTTTACACCCACTTAAAAAGATTGCTCGATATCACGCCGATTTTCACAGATTTTTATATACGAGTAAATGTGCCAAATGTTGTTGTATGGTGCGCAAGTGATGTAAAATTTTGGATATATCCATTTTACTTTATTCTACCCAAGATAATAAGGTTATTGGTTTCATCTGTCACTCTACATCGTAATGGCATAAACTAATCGAGATAAAATGTATCAAAATGATCACGGGAAAAAAGAAATTGATTGAAACCGATGATGCAAACTTTACATTTGGGTAGACAACTTTTTCTTTTCCAATTTTTACCATGAGAAGGTACGTAATAATTTTTCTAAATTAAAAATGATTCTGCTTACTGAAAGAGTCTATAGCATTTGTGAAAGCAACATTTTATTCAACCGTTATTTTGCAAAATTAAGGTTCAAATAAAAAATTTATGATTTTTATGTATAGAGCGGGGTGTCTGGGGTTCAGAGCTGTAAAATCTTACGTTTGCGATTTGTGTTATTTGGGTGGTTTTACACTTTGTCTATGACAATTTCCAAAAAAAAATTTTGATAAGCATTTATTTTCCATTTAGCTTTATGTTTTTAAAGCTGTGAGAGCGAACCCAACTACTATCGATATCGGTTAACTTTCGTCCATACAAATCGACCCACCCTAGTGTATATACCTTTTTTTATTTTGAAGAAGAAGGGATGACGAAAAACGATTATCATTAAATTTTGGCAACACGACCTGAAGACGGTTTTATATAGAACTCTTCGCGTTGCTAAGCCTTACAGGTGATTTCATGGTATCTTGCTACACAAAGTTTGTAAAATATTAAGTTCTATGCAAATCATAGGAAGGTCAAATGCTTGAGTGTTGGAAAGAGAAAGAAGCTAATGTAGTTTCGTATCAAAAAAGTTCGCACACAAATAAGCATTTGTTAGCTTGGAAGGAAACCCAGCTGAAAATTTAAACAATGGTTAAACAATTTTGTATAATTATCAAAGAAACAGTGTTGAATTTATACCGTTTTCTTTTCTGGCTAAAGTGTTACGCTTTTTGTACGCCGCGCAAGGGTTGTTGTTCTATTCTAAAAAACAGGCAACGCCTTTACGGGGTATTTCGTTCTTTAGTGAAAATTGTTGCCTGCTCGAAACGCAAAAGCGTTACACTTTTACCCTGTATAAAATGGCGGTGTGGCAGTGCAACTCTGTGAAACTCTCAATTCGCTCTTAAGTTCCACATATACTCTGTTAATATGAGGGAATATGGTGAGTTGAAATGTTCTTTGTATGCACTATAAATGTTGAAAATTTTCTGGGGTAGGGGTAACTCTATTAAGGCTTTACCATTACTTAGGCAACAATTTATTTCAGAACAGAAAACGCTATTAGTTTAGAGTGGGCGCTGTTTTATGAAATTTGAGTTATATGATTTTCAATAGAGGTACTGCCTTAAAGAGTATTTTATTGCACATGAGCAGATTTGCCAACCCCTATACACTTATAGCTCTTTTGTTTTTGTTTTGCACTGAAGAATAGGCACAGATACAAATTCTCAAATTGAATATAAAAAAAAATTTCATAGCAATCCAATAAGCCCTCACATACATATAAAAACGATTCATATGAAAGCACCTAATTTCATATGAAAGTAGAAAGAAAACGCACTTCCATATGAAACCAAAGCACTTCGGTATGGTATTCAAATTTACACTAACAAATTGACAACAAAAAAATTTTGAAAAATATTTGAGTACTGAGAAATATTTTAATTCAAAATTTATTCATTAAGGGGACCATCAAAATTCTTTAAACATTTAAAATATTTTTTTTTTTTGCAATTTAAAAAAGTTTCAGTGCACATATAATTTTGTATACGTATTGTGATTTGCACTTCAATACAAAAATTTTTGAGCAGCCTAAATTTCACATGAAAGTACAAAGAAAAAACATTTCCATATAAGACCAAGGCACTTCGGTATGATATCTCATAACTTTAACGAGCAATTCTTGTTTGTTTGTATAGCCGAACGATCTCGGAAACGGCTCCACTGATTTAAATGAAATTTGGCACAGAGATAATGTATCGCCTTCTAAGACTTTCTACCTAGGCGTTGCCACTCAGAATGTTTCACAAGCTTGCTACCTATTCGAAATAAAAAAAAAAAAATTGTGTGAGATATGCCGATATGGGTATCAAACGAAAGGTATTTCACTCCGCATTACAATAGGGACATTTTTTAGTAGGGTCGCTATTTAGGGTTGCCACCTATTCGAAATAAAAAAAAATTGCATGAGATATGCCGATATGGGCATCAAACGAAAGGTATTTCACTCCGCATTACAATAGGGACATTTTTGAATAGGGTTACCATTTAGGGTTGCCACCTACTGGAAATTTAAAAAAAGTTGCATAAGATATGCCGATATGGGTATCAAACGAAAGGTATTTCACTCGGCATTACAATAGGGAAATTTTTTAGTAGGGTCGCTATTTAGGGTTGCCACCTATTCGAAATAAAAAAAAATTGCATGCGATATGCCGATATGGGCATCAAACGAAAGGTATTTCACTCCGCATTACAATAGGAACATTTTTGAGTAGGGTTGCCACCTATTCGAAATTAAAAAAATTTCATGAGATATGCCGATATGGGTATCAAACGAAAGGCATTTCACCCCGCATTACAATAGGGACATTTTTGAATAGGGTTGCCATTTAGGGTTGCCACCTACTGGAAATTTAAAAAAAGTTGCATAAGATATGCCGATATGGGTATCAAACGAAAGGTATTTCACTCGGCATTACAATAGGGAAATTTTTTAGTAGGGTCGCTATTTAGGGTTGCCACCTATTCGAAATAAAAAAAAATTGCATGAGATATGCCGATATGGGCATCAAACGAAAGGTATTTCACTCCGCATTACAATAGGAACATTTTTGAGTAGGGTTTCCACCTATTCGAAATTAAAAAAATTTCATGAGATATGCCGATATGGGTATCAAACGAAAGGCATTTCACCCCGCATTACAATAGGGACATTTTTGAATAGGGTTGCCATTTAGGGTTGCCACCTACTGGAAATTTAAAACAATTTGCATAAGATATGTCGATATGGGTATCAAACGAAAGGTATTTCACTCGGCATTACAATAGGGACATTTTTGAGTAGGGTTACCATTTAGGGTTGGGGTAGTTAGACGAAATAGTACTCTACTTACTCATATTCTATTAAAGCTTTAAAGGAGAACATTAAAGTTAAAAATCTTCGTAAAAAAGTCTTACACATGATTCGACTTTATTTTCTAAATTTCATATACGCTAATAATATTGAAATCCAATATCAAGGCACCGTGGCAAATTCTAGCAAAATATATTTAAATGCATATTTTTGGCAAATATGAAATGAATAATTGCAATTTCTCACAGATTACTATTAGAAAGATTTCTTACCGTAGCAAAAAGATATCTCACCAAGGTAATTTTCTACCGTTGAACACTAGAGGCATATGTTCAATTTGAAAACGACATCTAACCATTTAACTACTTACCAACAGATGGCGCTTGGGGAAGTAAGTTGACATTTAATTATACTAACTGATAGTTGTCGTTTGTGAAATTTACAAGTTTTTAGAATGTAATAAAATTGTGAGACTTTCATAGTGTATAACTAAAAAATGTTTGGAATTAATAATTCGGTGCATGAAGATACTCGACCTAAATAACTTAGTTATCGATTTCACTAATTCTCATAACAATCCCTTATACTATAGGCTGGAATTACCCATTTCAAATTTTTCATGCCAGTTCATTTTGCGGTTAGTGTTTGATATGCTTTTGAAATCTATTTTTAAGGAAATCAAATATTGGTAGGTAAAAATATATAATATATGTGCATATAAAAAAAGTAGAGTTTGATTAATGATGACATGTAGAACAGAGTAAGTTATGCGGTATACTCGAAGATTGCTCGGTCGCCCAGGTACTAAAAATTTACACTAACAAATTTAAATTAAAAATTTACACTAACATTTTTCAAAAATATTGTAGCTCTGAGAAACATTTTAATTCAAAATTTATTAATTAAGAGGACCATCAAAATTCTTTAAACATTTATAATATTTTTTTTTTTCTTCAATTTAAAAAAGTTTCAGTGCACATATAATTTTGTATACGTATTGTGATTTGCACTTCAATACAAAAATTTTTGAACAGCCCTGCACACGAGCTTTCAGAATGATGAAAGTGGATGAAAATGTTTATAAAAAAAATTGTCTGTTCTTTTTTATGCAAATTACATCAATAATTTACTACTCAAATGGCTCTACCAAAAGCAAATAAATCTTTATAGTAGTCCAGATAGCTATAATAAGCCTTCTAATATAGAAAGAAGAAGCTATTCTGTATTACATAGTAAGTAAGACAGTAGGGCCAGACTTAAGTCTGACTTCAACTTTGGCAACAAAGAAGTTGTTAACTTTTTTCCTCGTTTCCACATTCCACAAACTGTATTTATGCAGCAATATATTCGTGCGGCATACCTTGAACTCATCTGTAAGACGTAGCAACAAAGCGTTTTATGTTAATCCGGCTTAAAATCTGTCCATATTTCGAACTCATCTTTCCGGCATAGCATCGAAACGGCTGGATTTACATAGAACGCTTTGCTGAGTGTTTCGCAAGCTACACCTAAACCGAACATTGAAGTAATCTGTTCAAGTGAAGCACTGGTCGAAGTGTTTTATGTAAGGCCGGACGTACATAAAACGCTTAGTCAAGTTTTGCAACACTTTACAATGCACACATTCTCGGTAGGAAGACTATGCTATACCTCTGGGAAAAACTGTAAAAATTATACCAGAAAAGCTTCTGTTAATTCTAAAACGGTGAAAAAACTCGCCGAACTTCTATATATTTAAACTTTTTTTATCCTCAGTTCAAATCATTCTGCTCTTAATACTAAGATGTGTCACAGTGTTAATTGTTTTGTATCATGTGAATAAATGTAAAATCATCACAGATCAAACATGACCCGATAAAAAAATAGATTCACTACTATTATCTAAATCTTTGGCACTCTGACCTTCGTCATTTTTATCATCACTTAAAATCTCAGACTTTTCCCCAGAACTCTTACTCTGAACTGCTGTGTCAATTGTACTCGTTACAACGAAATTTACAGCACTGTTTATAGCTGGAGTTTTGTTATTCCTCCTCAAGTTTTCAGGTACACACATCTCCATTTCCTGCTTTGGTGTATCATCATTCAAAACATCTTTCGTAATTTCGTTCCCTTTTTCACAAATAGTAGCATTTTGAAACTCTGCTACATTCGGAGTAACTTCCGGAACAATATCTTTCTCTGCATAACTATTATAATGGTTGTGAATGTCTAAGTCGCTGTCACCAGCATTTGGTGATGAGCTTACGATCTCATGAAGATCCGTTCGTGAGTCCCTACAGCATACCTTATCGACGCAGTCAGGTGCGCTACATTGCATTAAGCATTCAATAGATGGAGTTTTAGGACTCAGAAACTCTGGTTGTATGGTAACTTCTGTAATCCCACGATCATGGAAATATGCACGCACGTCGTTAATTATTTTTGTATAAAGCCGCGGATTTTGGAACATTATGTGTACGGTTGCCACGGATTTATGTGCCGATAATTGCCAGATGTGCAGATCATGGTAGCTAACAATTTCGGGGAATTTTATGACCATTGTACGTTCGAAATCATCCATATTTAATGAACCAGGAATTGTTTGGAGGAGAATTAAGCATGATTGTTTCACTGGAATAAAAAAGAAAATCATTGTAATATGTTATTTAAACAAAGATAAAATAATGGGGTGGAAGTTTTAAAGAAAATCTAGGATCGATATTATCTTATGAAACTTTTAGAACAGCAAAAGTGGGTAAATTTCCTAAGGAGTTTGAGCTTATCCGCTGAATTGAAAAATATACGCTCAAACGTAAAATGTTTCTCACGCCACAATTATCTACTAGTCTTCAAGGGCTGTATATATACCATTGTACCAGAAACCAAACCTGAAAGGGAACAAGTTCAGGGAGCCGTTAACAAGGGTAAAGCCTCCAAATAAATTGACCCCGAAAATATCTCCATTCTGAGTCTTAAAACCCAAAAGCCCGGGACAATAACTTTTCGTTTCAGAACCACCGACCCCTAGTAAATGAGCGGCTGGCCAATTGCTTTATATATTTACGACTGCAGGATTTGGTGCTGCTCTGTTGTTGTGCCATCTGATATGCCCACATTGTGGCCACAGCCTAGGTTTGTATTAATGACAAATCACATTAACGAGACTTAAAGGACTAGAAGGAAAACTGTTTTTCATGATCCTAGCCATTATATGGAAGGAACCGCGCTTAATGCCTTTATTGTGCAATCGTTCGCATAGGAAACTATGGTGACTCCGGGGGTGTAAAGGAGTTTCGATATCTAAAACAATATGAGGATGGGACACTACTTTTTGACACCCGCTGTTACCAAGCTGTGTGCCTTCCATTCAGACAGTTTACGGTGCGCCTTTTTGTGTCAAACGCTTTTGAAAGTTCAACGGGTGAAGTTTTTCTTGTTCGATTTTATGCTGAGCGCTGGCTTACCGGATATTTTTTAGAAGCGACAAAAGGGGAAAGTTAAAAAATTGGCCAAGATATTCTGATTTGGAAGGTTTGGCTTTCACAGTGACTTATTAGTCTTTGTTGTTGTTTTAGGAATAGGCAACTCATTATTTTTGTTGTTGCGCTCTTCTGACGGCCCGTCGTCTGATCTTGTCAAACAAAGGATACAAAGTATAAGTAAGTTCGACAGAAGTGCTAGCCCATTTCTTCGAATCCAGCAACAATTTGTTACAAATGCGATAGATATTTTATGTGGTAAGATGCTTAGTGGATGCGAGACCGCCTCCGTTACATTTCTCGACATTTATGTAGAGGGATTCAAGGGGTTGATAATGCAATGCAAAGCTTTATAGCTTCCGCAACCCACCTAAGCGAGGGGAATCCTGTTACAAATATGTATGTATCATACACATATTTAGCCATCGAGGCTCTGGCGACTCAAAGTTTCTCAAATAACTAGGGGTAGGGGGCGTTATCGTTACTACAACAACAACGACATCTTTTCTGTAGACATATCTATCACAGGGTCCCATGTCAGATCTGGCGGTTAACTTCGCCTTTTTATGAATTAAATTAGATTATTTCTGTCATCTTTTCATTTAAGCCGTTACAGTTTAGTCATAGAGTTAGGTAGTGGAAAGAAGAAGTAATTCTGGTGGTCACAGTGTGGTTAGGTTAGGTTAGGTTGCAAGGGCTGAGCTGAACACTATGGTAACAGCTCACTACTTAGGCCACCAATGGGCCGATTGTAATACCCCATGCGGTCTCAAAAGCGGACCCCTGCCCTGCCTAAAGCGGGTCAAACCACCTTGTGGAAATTATAAATTTTTCCAGAGCCTTTACTTCATAGCAGGAGACCTCAGCGAGGTCATGTAGAAAAGGTTTACCAAGGATAGCCATCCTACGCCTACTAAGCGCTGGACAGTGACAGAGAAGGTGCTGGACGCTCTCTTCCTCTTCTGTACATCTGCAGCTGCGACAATAGTCGAAGGTCGTTACCCCCATTCTAGCACCGTGCGTGCCTATTAAGCAATGCCCTGTTAGAACCCTTATCAGGGACGATAGAGCTGATTTGTTTAAAATCAGAAGCGCTTCTGTGTGCCCCTTGTCATATGAGGGCCAGGTTTGCCTGGATGTCTCACACGATGATATGGCTGACCATAGTCCATTTGCGATTCTTATAGTGCTTGTGTTCACACGAAGCCTGAAAGTGGCCATGGGTATGCCTACCGAATCATTTCCCGGAAGGATATCGTCGGTGGTGCCTCTTCTGGCCAGCTCGTCTGCCCTGCAATTGCCTGGTTGGTTAGTAAGCCTTGATGGCATACGACTTCTCTTAGAACTTCTAGGAAGGTAGTATCGTCCAACTGCATTTAGCTGATGGCCCTTTGGTATATACATATGCTATGCTGTCGCACGATGCACATGGTGTGAGGAACCAAAAGCTTGAAGTTGAAGATCACAAAAATGTCTTTAACAGATTGTTTTTTTGCCAAAAGCAAGCACCTGCTGGTGGCAGCTCATGTTCGACGAACGTGGCTGCAAGATATGAAAAACTCTTAATCCGCCCAGCAGGCTAGGGGGCTTAGAACATACCCGCGGCAGGTGTGCATGTCGTAAGAAGCGACTAAAATACCCAAATGATTCAAGAGGTTGTGTAGCGCAACCTTTTCAAAGGGTTTCCCGCGCAACTTATAGCTACTCCAACCCATTTATCAACCTCACCCTCCCGTGGCTGTTTCCTAACAGCCGAGGCTCTGGTGACCCCAGGTCCCTCGTGGAACTAGGGAGTGGGGGCGGGATAGCCTAAAGGGTTTAATGTGGTTCCCGAAAAGATCGGGGTTGTACCATAATGGTGCTTGTTACTGGAGCGTACCGGATCTGTATACGGCAAAGGACCATCAACATCGATAACACTACTCAAAGCCCTCGGGGAGTGTCTTTATCGCTACAAAAACAACAACAATAACCTCTTAATCTAACTCTACTAACACCTTTTTCTCTTTGGGAGATCTTATTTTAAATGAGTCGTCCATCGTATAACCTTGAGGACAATTAATGATTGGATATATGAGATATTGAATTCTTAAATATTCACAAAATAATAAACTTACTATATGGATAACTGAGCGACACCAAAAGCACACATGAAAATATCGAGAGTACGGGATCTATAAATTTAGCCGTGTGCTCTTCATCCTCTGCAATATTTACAATCAATGCACAAAGTATTACGAATATTGTACTCGATACATCACGTAACATTTCCACAGCACCTTGTCGTTTCGGCACATAATGTAATTGTCCAATTTCTGCTTTTAAATCCTCCTTCAGCTGTCTATCATTATTTGTACTCTCTCTATTAGGCTTTGAGAGCTGTCTTTCATCAGCTTTAAGTTCTCCACTAGACGATAGTACACGATCCAGTACTACGTCCCCGCTAAGAGTCACATGCAAGAAACTCCCTTGATGCATTGTATAACCACCGATTAGTAAATATGTTAAACCATTCAAGATTAGTCCAAAGAAACCTAGTATCATTACAATTATAGGCAAATGCATTGTATCTTGATGATCGATGTGTACGAGTGTTTGCAATGCCTCTACAATTAGCGAAAAAGAAAGAGATGCCAGTATTATGAAAACGATAAGCATAGTTAGTATATCGATACGAGTCCATCCAAAGGTATTGCGGAGCTTCATTTCTCGGCGATGTCGTTTTGCGGATGGTGAATGTGGGCCCGACATATTCACAACAATAATGTTGTCTTTATTGGGAGAGTTGGATAAATTCAAGTTACTGCCAGCGTAAGCTGAGCTAATATATTCTTCGAAATGGGGTTCATTACGTTTTCTGCTGTGCTGCAAAGAAAATATTTGAGTTACAATAAAGGACTAAAAATATTGATGAATATAATATACGCGTCTATCAGAGCTCTTAAAACTATTCGAATAATTCAATTCATCTAATATTTGATTTTATATTTTTGTACGTTTCTTAATCGAATTTCACTATTCGAGTAGTTGATTTTTTCAGATTATTCGAGTTATCGCAACTCAACAACTATTCGTTTATCTTATGCAAATCGAACGTTTGATTTTTATTAATTACCTATACGCCATGTACGAGGTGTGTTCAGAAAATAACGGGATTTTTATAATTTCGAGGGTTTGGAGTGTCCAATTGTCAAACATTTTTATACTCAGTTGAGCAGAGCTCACAGAGTATATTAACTTTGATTGGATAACGGTTGATTGTACAGGTATAAAGGAATCGAGATAGATATAGACTTCCATATATCAAAATCATCAGTATCGAAAACAATTCGATTGAGCCATGTCCGTCCGTCCGTCCATCCGTCCGTCTGCCCGTTAACACGATAACTTGAGTAAAGTTTGAGGTATCTTGATGAAATTTGGCATGTAGGTTCCTGGGCACTCATCTCAGATCGCTATTTAAAATGAACGATATCGGACAATAACCACGCCCACTTTTTCGATATCGAAAATTTCGAAAAATCGAAAAAGTGCGATAATTCCTTACCAAATACGGATTAAGCGATGAAACTTGGTGGGTGAGTTGAAAACTAGTAAAATTTTGGACAATGGGCGTGGCACCGCCCACTTTTAAAAGAAGGTAATTTAGAAGTTTTGCAAGCTGTAATTTGGCATTCGTTGAAGATATCATGATGAAATTTGGCAGGAACGGTACTCTTATTGCTATATGTCTGCTTAATAAAAATTAGCAAAATCGGAGAACGACCACTTTTTAAAAAAAATTTTTTTTTAATTCAAATTTTAAAAGAAAAGTTAATGTCTTTACAGTATATAAGTAAATTATGACAACATGCAATTCCAGTAATGATATGTTGCAACAAAATACAAAAATAAAAGAAAATTTCAAAATGGGCGTGGCGCCACCCTTTTTCATTTAATTTGTCTAGGATACTTTTAATGCCATAAGTCGAACATAAATTTACCAATCCTTGTGAAATTTGGTAGGGGCTTAGATTCTGGGACGATAACTGTTTTCTGTGAAAAAGGGCGAAATCGGTTGAAGCCACGCCCAGTTTTTATACACAGTCGACCGTCTGTCCTTCCGCTCGGCCGTTAACACGATAACTTGAGCACAAATAGATATATCTTTACTAAACTCAGTTCACGTACTTATCTGAACTCACTTTGTATTGGTGTAAAAAATGGCCGAAATCCGATTATGACCACGCCCACTTTTTCGATATCGAAAATTACGAAAAATGAAAAAAATGCCATAATTATATACCAAATACGAAAAAAGGGATGAAACATGGTAATTGGATTGGTCTATTGACGCAAAATTTAACTTTAGAAAAAAACTTGGTAAAATGGGTGTGACACCTACCATATTAAGTAGAAGAAAATGAAAAAGTTTTGCAGGGCGAAATCAAAAGCCCTTGGAATCTTGGAAGGAATACTGTTCGTGGTATTACATATATAAATAAATTAGCGGTACCCGACAGATGATGTTCTGGATCACCCTGGTCCACATTTTGGTCGATATCTCGAAAACGCCTTCACATATACAACTAAGGGCCGCTCCCTTTTAAAACCCTCATTAATACCTTTAATTTGATACCCATATCGTACAAACACATTCTAGAGTCACCCCTGGTCCACGTTTATGGCGATATCTCGAAAAGGCGTCCACATATAGAACTAAGGCCCACTCACTTTTAAAATATTCATTAACACCATTCATTTAATACCCATATCGTACAAACAAATTCTAGAGTCACCCCTGGTCCACGTTTATGGCGATATCCCGAAAAGGCGTCCACCCATAGAACTAAGGCCCACTCCCTTTTAAAACACTTATTAACACCTTTCGTTTGATACCCATATTGTACAAACGCATTCTAGAGTCAACCCTGGTCCACTTTTATAACGATATTCCGAAAAGGCGTCCACCTATAGAACTAAGGCCCGCTCCCTTTTAAAATACTCATTAACACCTTTCATTTGATACCCATATAGTACAAACAAATTCTAGAGTCACTCCTGGTCCACCTTTATGGCGATATCTCGAAAAGGCGTCTACATATAGAACTAAGACCCACGCCCCCTTAAAATACTCATTAACACCTTTCATTTGATACTCATATCGTACAAACAAATTCTAGAGTCACCCCTGGTCCACCTTTATGGCGATATCCCTAAATGGCGTCCATCTATAGAACTATGGCCCACTTCCTCTTAAAATACTCTTTAATGCCTTCCATTTGATACAAATGTCATACAAACGCATTCCAGGGTTACCCTAGGTTCTTTTTACAACATGGTGATTTTTCCTTACCTTGTCTACACAGCTCTCAACTGAGTATGTAATGTTCGGTTACACCCGAACTTAGCCTTCCTTACTTGTTTTTTATAATGTTGATACACATGTCCCTGAAGTATGATAAAATTTTCAGCTGAATTCACTGTTTACTTTGTCAGTGACAGCTGCTAAGGTTAGACGTGTTTTTATGAGGTCGGCGATTTTCGTTTGTTAAAAAAAATGGATCAAAGAATTTGTATCAAATTTTGCACAAAGAATGAAATAAAGTGTAACAAAGTGTGCGAATGTTAAAAAAGGCCTATACGGTGAGTCTGCAATGAGTAAAACAGTGCAGGCTTTCTGGATCGCCAAGACCGAAAAAGGCTCGACAGGTGCGGCTTTTCATGGCTTTTGCGCCACGATAATGCACCTGCTCACACTTCATTGCTTGTTCGTGAATTTTTGTCCAAAAACAATACGGTAACGATGCTCCCCCTGCCACCATATTCGCCAGACATGGGTCCGTGTGACTTTTTGCTATTTCCAAAGATAAAGAGAACCTTGAAGGGCCGTCGTCAAGCATAGATGAAGTTAAAAGCGCATCGCTGAAAGAGCTGAAGGCTATCCCACAGATCGAGTTTGAGAAGTGTTTCGAGGATTGGAAGAAGCGCTGGCGCAAGTGCATAATATCTAATGGGGACTAGTTTGAAGGCGACAACATTAATGTGGATGAATAAATAAATACTTTTTCGAAAAACGAAAATTCCCGTTATTTTCTGAACACACCTCGTATGAACCACATATGTCTTCTTTGTTGAAACGTGGTTATTTTGATCGCTTACCAGATATTAAATTCTTTCAATGGCTTGTATAAAAATCGGTGTCTCCTAGTAAAATTTTCTGAGCTTTCTCATTCCCATTTGAAAAACGCATGATGTAATAATAATAATAATAATATTAATTTCATCATGGAAAAACGTAAGTAAACATCCAGCTCAATATTTCCATAAGAATGTCAAAAAATAGAAAACTTTGTCCATTGGGATTCTCAATGGGAGCTTTTTTTGTTTTCATCGCGAATATCCATAGCTAAAGAAATAAAAAAGATGTCCATACTTTTCTAACGTGCAACATCTGATCTTTCTACGATGAAAAGTACGTTCGCTACGGACTGAGATGTGATGAGTGAGTGCCAATCTGCTGATATGAGAGCTTTGAACACCGATTTCTCGAAAAAGTTGTATGAAACTCAAAAAAAAAAATTGTCCGATATTTTTGTTTTTCTTGGTCCTAGTTAAAGGTGGCCAAGGTATCTAAACGCATCTTTCGATTACCTTCTAAACAGCAAACTAGAATAAATTTAAATCCACCTAATGAATCGCAAGAGGGCATGAAACTAAATATGTATAGTACGGCCCGGGGAAGGACACTTTTAATAGCTGGTAAAAGGTTTCTATTACACTACTCGACAAAAAAATATCCAAAAATAAAATAGGCCTTTTCTAAAGTAAAATTTTCTCCTGATTCCGAATATGGCTTCCATTTTCCTGTGGCAGATCTAGTTTCCGAGATTCCCATTTTCGCAGAACACTACTTCATATAGGTAGGGCAAACATTTGTAGTTTTCATTTTTTCGTGTTATACTGTTGAATTATACATTATACTAATTCTCATAAATATTTCTTGCCTTCACCTCCTTTCAGTATCTTCAGTAGTTTAGCCAAAAAACGTTGAAAAAATTTTGAGAAAAAAAAGAAATTTTTTACAAAATTTCAGATTTAACCACTTTAAAATCGGAAAAATTCTATGGACGAAAAAAAGTTAGCCCTTCTATGTTGTAGGTAATTTAACTACGAAAATTTTAAGCATACCAGTACAACAATCGGGCGTGCCGTTGAGACTATAGCCCCGTTAACTTGCAAGCGTCTATCTTAAAATTTTAGTATTACTTTGATAAAATTGGCGAGACATTTTATTTGGTCACTCTACCTTAGGGTCTAATAAATTTAAAAAGACATAAAGTATTTAATTGTCACTACTCTTTGTTGTAAATTTTGTTTTGAAAATTGTAGTGCAAATTTATACATACTATATCGGTAGATGTGTTTACGAAATGGCTTGTTGCAAAACAGATTTTAAATGTAAAAATAATCCGGATGATTTTTGCTTTATTTGCGGACATTATATTTTTGGAAACTCAGCTCGGAAAATAACTAATTCTTTCAAAGATGCATACTTTCATTATTTCGGTTTCCGTGTAAAAAATCTCGATAAATCTGGGACACCTTATTTTATTTGCGCCTCATGTAGATTAACTTTAATGAGATGGGTATCGGGTAAAGGTCATAACATGAAGTTTGGTGTTCCAATGATGTGGACTGAACCATTTAACCACGACCAGTGCTATTTTTGCGTGATAGACCTTAAAGGTAAAACGAGAAAAAAGAGGAAATTAATAAGATTTCCAAATGTGGCATCAGCTAAAAAACCAAAACTATATGACCATACCTTACCCATACTTAGGCCGCCTATAAGTTTTGAAGCCTCAAGCGAAAGTGACTCGGAAGCAGATAATTCAGACAGTGAACAAGAAGGAGAGATCCCACATCGAGTCTCACAAGCCGAACTTAATGACATGGCCAGAGATTTGAAATTATCGAAATTTGACAGCGAAGTTCTAGGATCTCGTTTGCCGCAATGGGGTAGCCTGGGCCCTTCGACAAGTACTTCCAAATTTCGAAATAGACCCAAAACTTTGTCTTCTTTTTTTTACTAAAAGTGAAAATATTTGCTACTGCAATGATGTTCAAGTTTTATTTGAAGTACTAAAATTAGAAAATAAAGTGGATGATTGGCGCTTGTTTATGGACAGTTCAAAGCATAGTTTAAAAGCAGTATTACTCCATAAAGGAAATTCGTTACCGTCAATACCAGTGGCACAATCTGAGAATACTACTTGAGATCATTCAATATAAACAATTTAATTGGAAAATTTGTGCGGACTTAAAGGTAAGCAGTTTCGGTGGTACAATTTATAATAAATAGTATATGAAATACATCCCAGGTTGTAGCTATAATTCTCGGACTTCAAGGATGTTTCACTAAATATTGCTGTTTTCTCTATCTTTGGGACAGCCGTGCTAGAGAAACCCATTATATTCAGGAAAACTGGCCACCAAGAGCTGAGTACGAACCAGGTGCCTTCAATATCGCAAACCCGCCTTTAGTAAATCCCGAACGAGTTATTTTGCCAGCACTTCACATCAAATTAGGGTTAATGAAAATTTTTGTAAAGGCTTTAAATAAGGACGCGCAATCCTTCCAGTACCTAACGAAATTTTTCCCTAAAATAACTCAAGCCAAATTAAAAGAATTTATATTTGTTGGTCCGCAAATTAGAAAGTTGCTGAAAGACGAAAATTTTGCGAATCATTTATCATCAGTAGAAGCAGCGGCTTGGGACAGCTTTAAGCAAGTCGTTAGTGGATTTCTTGGCAACAACAAAGATCCCAACTATAGAGAGATGGTCAAAGCCTTGTTGAAAAACTACAGTGCTATGAAATGCAACATGTCCCTCAAAATGCATGTTTTGCATTCACATTTGGATAATTTTCCCGCAAACCTAGGTGCTGAAAGTGATAAACAGGGTGAAAGGTTTCACCAAGACCTCATGATTTTTGAAAAGCATTACCAAGGTTTTTGAAATGAAGAAATGATGGGAGATTATTGCTGGACAATAATACGGGAGACAAACCCAGAAAATTATAAACGAGTAGTTAAAAGTACCCACGTCCCTCACTATCGCCACGGTAAAATCGCTCAATTTGACTTTTTTATATTTAGATATGTATGTATTTAATTAATGTTGTTGTCGTTGTTGTTTTTTACTGAATTGCTGATTTATACTCATATTACTCAATTAAATACAGTTTAACGTGCAAGCATATGCCAATAATAAAATGTTATAAAAAAATAAAAACGTAGTTTGAATAAAAATTGTCTCTATAAAAAATTGTAGGATAGACGCTTGGAAGTTAACGGGGCTATAGTCTCAACGGCACGTCTGATTGTTGTACTGGTATGCGTAAAATTTTCGTAATTAAATTACCTACAACATAGGAGGGCTAACTGTTTTTCGTCAATAGAATTTTTCCGATTTTAAAAGGTTAAATCTGAAATTTTGTAAAAAATTTCGTTTTTTTTCAACATTTTTTGAAAGTTTTTTGGCATAGTGGTCAAGATACTTAAGGGAGGTGAAGGCATGAAATTTTTATGGGAATTAGCATAATGCATAATTCAACAGTTTAAAACGAAAAAAATGAAAAATACAAATTTTTGCCGTACCTATATGAAGTAGTGTTCTGCTAAAACGGGAATTTCCATATTTTCGCCGATATCTCGGAAACTAGATCTTCCACAGGAAAATGGAAGTCATATTCGAAATCAGGAGAAAATTTCACTTTAGGAAAGGCCTATTTTATTCTTGGAGACTAAAGTTGATCAAAATTTGTTGAGTAGTGTTATCTTTTGTTTCAGAGTCATTTCACGGAAGTTCAATGATTACATTCAAAATATTTCTCGATAATTTTAGTGATATTGCGGAATGTGGCCTTTTTGATATAACATACTCACAGATTGAAACATTTTCAGACTTTCGATATAAGTCTGATCGGGCAAAAAATTTCTTTAGAATAACTTGCTGAGATATACCTCCGAGTAGATTCAGGCCGAGCTTTTCTTTTAATTCGCGTGGAGAAATTTTTTATGGACGATGTACGGTTACTCGATTTCAAGTAATCGAGTTCTGAAAACTGAATAGTAGAGCATTCTAATGATTCGAACATTCCATTAATCGAATGTCATAATCAAATCATCTAGTATAGCTAGTGCAAGTAAAAACTTGTAATTTTATCCACTATCACCCTACGTTTCGCCAAGCTCCTTGGCATCATCAGAGGTATAATCTAATATCTATCTTGACGGCCGCAGAAAATTTTCAATACTTATATTCCAGGGCGTGAAATTAGCTCACATCAAACATATCTGTTAATAATTTCCAGTTTCAGGTACTTCGCTACTATTCTGCACAAGGTCTACGACACGCTGTGAAACTAATCTGTAAGAAAGAACTTTCAACAGCTTTGAAATAACTGAGGTTTTTATTTTAAATAGTGACTCGCGTCTCCATTGGTAGGTAGCATTCCTCTTACTATGTAGATGACGCCATAGCTGTGAGTACGATGTTGGCCCGGGGTAGTAATTCGCCAAACTTTAAGCCCCCTTACTCAGAAAGTCTTTTAACGCCCTATTTTGTTGTGACAAAAAATCCTTTATCCAGATATACTTAATAATGTATATTGGAACGATTTTCCGTCATCCCTTGTCGAATTTGGTTTCGAGACAAACCGGTTTCGGCGTTATGCCATCATCAGTGTTGATTTTCGTTCTGATCTGTTGTTGGCGTTTGACCTGTACATGAACAGGTATTGTCAAAATTGATGCTTGTGTATATTTAGGTATGCGGTATGTGTGCTCATTCACAACCGAGGTGGGTTTTACTGTCCGATTTGTGTGGCTGACTGAGGCAGGTAAAAATCTGTGATTTTAGTCGTTTGACCTTCTTTGTCGGTTTGTTGTTTTTGAGCGCTAATTGTTTTCTGTTTATTTGTTGTGTGATTACTTTGTTTCTTGTAAACAAGTTTTAAAGGCTCGAATATTGTGTCAGAAATTGTGTTTATCTGTTCGTTTATTACTCTACCGTCGAATGTTTTCTGTTTGTAGATTTCCATGTTTTCGAGTACGTTGACACGTCGTCCTTTTGCTTGCACGTGAAGGATCCTAACTGTTTTATTGATGTTTGCTGGGGAACAAAAAATCTCTAATGTGCTCTCTGACCCTCGTTCTTCTTTGCCGTCCTGTTTGTCCTATGTAACTATGTTGGCATCCGCAGGTAAGCTTGTATACGCCGTGGCTGCTAAACGCCTCTGAGTTGTTTTGAATGCTGTATTAATGTTGTATTTTTTAAAGAAGTTTGCCAATTTATTTGTTGCTTTTCCAGTATATGTCATAGTCGCCCAAGTGTTATTATTTTCCTTTTCATTATTTCTTATTGGTTCACCATGCGTCCTTCTGAGCTTATCTACTAGTGCTTTTTATATCCGTTGTTTGCAGCAATGTTATATATGATTTCAAGCTCTCTCTTATATGCCTCCTGTGTAAGAGGTGTTCTTTCAAGTCTATGTACCAAATGCCTTAATGCTGCATTTTTATGCTTTGGGGGTGATTTGAGGTATTATGTATTATTGTGTCGGTGGCGGTTGGCTTTCTATATATGTCATAGTTAAATCTTTTGCCAACTTAATCAATATTTATCGTGAGGTCTAGATAGTTGATTCCTCCGTCTTTTTCGGTTTCCATTGTAAATTTTATATTTCCGTGTTGGTTGTTGAGGTACTCCAGTACAAGCTCTTCGTTATTTGTAGTTAAAACGCATATTATGTCATCCACGTATCTTGCATAAAATGGCACGCCTAATTTAGACTTCACCTCCTGTATGTACTTTTCTTCCAGATTTTGCATGAACACTTCCATAAGAATGGCTGATGTGGGGCTTCCCATTCCAAGCCCGTTTGTTTGTCTATATATTTTATTGTTGAATTGAAAATAGTTTTGACGTAAAGTGGTTCTTAGCGTATTTGTGATTTGCATACTTTTCACTTTGTTTTTTGTATTATGAACTATTGTTGAGCTAACTATGTTCAAAGTCTTCGATAATGGTATTGATAGGTATAAATCTTTTATGTCAAAAGATACCAATTTGCTGTTCTTTGCTAGCTCTACGGTCTGAAGTTTCTATATAAGTTCTGTTGTGTTAGCTATTGCATGTTCGTTCCTTAGAGTATCTTTCAATATCGTTTTTAAATATTTGGACAGTTTGTAACATGGTGCCGATTTAAAATTAATGATGGGCCTCATTGGCGTGTCCGGCTTGTGGATTTTTGGTAGCGCAATCAGTGGAGGAGCCGAAGGGTTCATTTGGACCAATCTATGTGCCATGTGTGAATTTAATATATTCGTTGCATTTTTATACTCAGTTGAGCAGAGCTCACAGAGTATATTAAGTTTGATTGGATAACGGTTGGTTGTACAGGTATAAAGGTATCGAGATAGATATAGACTTCCATATATCAAAATCATCAGGATCGAAAAAAAATTTGATTGAGCCTTGTCCGTCCGTCCGTCCGTTAACCAGATAACTTGAGTAAATTTTGAGGTATCTTGATGAAATTTGGTATGTAGGTTCCTGAGCACTCATCTCAGATCGCTATTTAAAATGAACGATATCGGACTATAACCACGCCCACTTTTTTGATATCGAAAATTTCGAAAAACCGAAAAAGTGCGATAATTCAATACCAAAGACAGATAAAGCGATGAGACTTGGTAGGTGGGTTGAACTTATGACGCAGAATAGAAAATTAGTAAAATTTTGGACAATGGGCGTGGCACCGCCCACTTTTAAAAGAAGGCAATTTAAAATTTTTGCAAGCTGTAATTTGGCAATCGTTGAAGATATCATGATGAAATTTGGCAGGAACGTTACACCTATTACTATATGTGCGCTTAATAAAAATTAGCAGAATCGGAGTAGGACCACGCCCACTTTTAAAAAAAAAAATTTTTAAAGTAAAATTTTAACAAAAAATTTAATATATTTACAGTATATAAGTAAATTATGTCAACATTCAACTCCAGTAATGATATGGTGCAACAAAATACAAAAATAAAAGAAAATTTCAAAATGCGCGTGGCTCCGCCCTTTTTCATTTAATTTGTCTAGGATACTTTTAATGCCATAAGTCGAACAAAAATCAACCAATCCTTTTGAAATTTGGTAGGGGCATAGATTTTATGACGCTAACTGTTGTGAAAATGGGCGAAATCGGTTGAAGTTACGCCCAGTTTTTATACACAGTCGTCCGTCTGTCCTTCCGCATGGCCCTTAACACGATAACTTGAGCAAAAATCGACATATCTTAACTGAACTTAGTTCACGTACTTATCTGAACTCACTTTATCTTGGTATAAAAAACGAACGAAATCCGACTATGACCACGCCCACTTTTTCGATATCGAAAATTACGAAAAATGAAAAAAATGCCATAATTCTATACCAAATACGCAAAAAGGGATGAAACATGGTAATTGGATTGGTTTATTGACGCGAAATATAACTTTAGAAAAAACTTTGTAAAATGGTTGTGACACCTACCATATTAAGTAGAAGAAAATGAAAAAGTTCTGCAGTGCGAAATAAAAAACCCTTGAAATCTTGGCAGGTATTACATATATAAATAAATTAGCGGTATCCAACAGATGATGTTCTGGGTCACCCTGGTCCACATTTTGGTCGATATCTGGAAAACGCCTTCACATATAATATAATAATATACCACCACTCCCTTTTAAAAATCTCATTAGTACCTTTAATTTGATACCAATATCGTACAAACACATTCTAGAGTCACCCCTGGTTCACCTTTATGGCGATATCTCGAAAAGGCGTCCACCTATAGAACTAAGCCCCACGCCCTTTTAACATACTCATTAACACCTTTCATTTGATACCCATATCGTACAAGCATATTCTAGAGTCACTCATTAACACCTTTCATTTGATACCCATATCGTACAAGCATATTCTAGAGTCACCGTCCTTTCATTTGATACTCATATCGTACAAACAAAGTCTAAGTTGCGATACCTCGAAAAGGCGTCCACCTATAGAACTAAGGCCCACTCCCTTTAAAATACTCATTAACACCTTTCTTTTGATACCCGTATTGTACAAACACATTCTAGAGTCACCCTGATCCACCTTTATGGCGATATCCCTAAATGGCGTCCACCTATAGAACTATGGCCCACTCCCTCATAAAATACTCTTTAGTGCCTTTAATTTGATAGACATGTCATACAACCACAAAAGTATGCAAATCACAAATACGCTAAGAACCACTTTACGTCAAAACTATTTTCAATTCAACAATAAAATATATAGACAAACAATATACATCATTTTTCCACCCTGTCGGAAAATCAACAAAACAAAATAAGTCATACTTAATGATATTTTTATCCGACGCAGAGCATCTTTGGAAGACAATTATATTTCCAACAGTTTATGCCGTAGTTTAGTTTATGCCGAAAACGATATTGAAAGATACTCTGGAGCTAAGGAACGAACATGCAATAGCTACACAACAGAACTTATAGAGAAACTTCAGACCGTAGACTAGCAAAGAACAGCAAATTGGTATCTTTTGACATAAAATATTTATACCCATCAATACCATTATCGGAGACTTTGAACATAGTTAACTCAACAATAGGTCATAATACAAAAAACAAAGTGAAAAGTTTGCAAATCACAAATACGCTAAGAACCACTTTACGTCAAAACTATTTTCAATTCAACAATAAAATATATGGACAAACAATATACATCATTTATGCACCCTGTCGGAAAATCAACAAAACAAAATAAGTCATACTTAATAATATTTTTATCCGACGCAGAGCATCTTTGGAAAACAATTATATTTCCAACATCCCTAATGTTGATGCAAACTTACTAATATCTTTTATGTTATGTAATACGATCGGAAGCATCTAAACGGTGATTATGATCACCAGTCGTTGAGGCATAAATTGGTGCGTGTTCGGTCGATAGTGTCAGTGCTGCGGTTATCGTATCATTTCTGGCTTTGCGCTCAACCAATCGACAAATGTTCATTTGCTCTCAAAAGATATCAATCTTTGTTTGCATGCGTCTCACGGAAACATGTGCATATTAATATGTATGATATGTATTTTTTTACTCATTGTGTCTCGTTTTATTATTTTTGTTACGTCGATGAACCCAGTTAACGAGCTTTAAGTGCTTTACAAACTTGCACTTTCTTTTAAAAGTTCTTTTTATCTAAAATTTTGCTATTTCATGTATTAACGTCTTTCTGATTTGCATATTAATTTCCTTTATTAGAAACGTTAATGAGTATTTTTCCTCGTGTCCATTGTTGTCATAGTGGAGCAACTGCACCTACTTTTTTTTTAAATTAGCTAGGCTTCCCGTAATTGTTTTAATCGTTGATCATTTATGTGCATTAAAATCAATTTGGTCATCCATGAATAATTGCTCTTGAATATTGTGTATCGGTAGCGTTTGTATAAAAAATTAAGTGAATATCTATAGGTAATTTGTAAGGCTAGCGAATACGCTAAAGTTGGCTTAAAAAGTACTACATACCTAATTCGTTTTGATTTGTTGACGACACTGATGGTGGCGCATCGCCAAAACCGGTTTGTCTCGAAACCAAATTTGACAAGGGATGATGGAAAATCGTTAGTTCCTGGTTACAAAACCACTGGTTAGTGGTTACAAAATGAGCTTCTGAATTCAAAAATCGGGCGCAAGCCCTTTCAAGGGGTTTCCAGCGCAGTTAATAATAGCTTCTCCAACCCAATAACGAACCTCCACTATTCGTAGCGAATCATGTTTTTTTTAAATAGAGGAGGCCTACTCGCTCTCGCTTGTACCTTAATGGTGCTTGTTACCAGAACGTACCGGATCTATATACGGCAAAAGGCCGTCAACATCAATAACATTCACCAAACTTTTCAGGCGTACTTGTGATACAAAATATGCAACAGCATCTAACCCTTTTGATTTTTGTTTCATTGCGCTATGTACAAATCAGTGTAAAAGTCATCATTAACTTCGATGCACGGCGTTGACATCACAGGAAGTGCCGTAAATATTCCGGAAAGATTTGCTCTCGAATATTCTAAGGATCATCCACGGAGCCATAAATCAAGACAGGTATGATGAGAAAAGCTTCCCTGTGCTACTGCTCGCAAGTTTTACGCTACGTAGACGAAGTTGCATATCTTGAACATCGTTAGTGTGGATGGCTTATATCTAAATGATCTTCGCTTCACGAAGTATGACGGGAAACTAATAGAACATGATTTTTTGATAATAGTATTTCTCCGATACCAGAACCAGAAAATACGACAAATGACGGAAGGTTTCAAGACCAAGACCAATTCCTGCAGGAACGCTAATTGCGGTCTTCGCAGTTAGGCGCCAACTAGTGTGTAAATGATTATCCGTTCAACGACAAAGTACTCCACAATTTCGAATTAATATTTTTCAAAAGTAAGATGAGATCTTCTTATCAATATTTATTTCATTATTATTATATACCCGATATGTTCAGAGTAAATACCAAATCAATAAATTTTATTCGTTATCGTTATAGTTCAGCTTCGTTTGTCAGCTAACCTAACGTCTGAAACAGTAACTAATGCAGCTCTTATCGACCCTCGATAATTCCTCCAGGGTAGTTATATATGAAGTGTCTAGATGACTCCACCTGCTCTTCCTCCATGCAACTAATACTAAATATATTGATACCTTTTGAGCAGTGCCTTGTCAACATTCCAATCACCATTGCGAGACTGGCGTTAATATATCCTGGTGGCGTCAGCCCAGCGGTCACCCAACCACTTTATCACTTTTCCAGATGTAGTTTATAGTGGGTAGCCCCCAGCTTTCATACAGCTTAGATCCAAACAACAAAGAAATTCATCCAAGTTCACAACAGTTGCAAAAACTGACGCATGGAATGATACCGACGAAACTAAGAACACTGGAGTGCCCAGTTTTCACAAATATATATCCCCTCGAAGAATAATAACAGCCCAGACTGCTGGTGCACTCCGAACAATGTCTGCCGAGGACACATTTTACATTCTTACAGTTATTTTTACCTGGTTTTCGTGTTCTGAAATATTTGTTAACGGCAGTAAGAGAATCGATTTTCATTGTTCATCTTCTTTGAATTTTGCACACAAAAAATTTATATAAACAAGCAAAAAATTAAAAATCGGGCTTGCATGTTTGTAATGTTCCCACAAAACATCATGCGGTGTGTCCTGAACGGTAATTGCGAGGTCCTCAACCAAGGCCAGATAGTGATAGAACCGAAATAGCCTTCGGCGATTACAACAACAATATCCTGTGGATAGAAGACAGAACACATCCTGCGGCGTGTACACCTTCACCCTTTTCCCAACACTGCACCACCAACTCCGCTGTCACCGTACGTCGAGGCAGTTTGCACAACTGAATGGAGAGTTGTTTTAGTAGACCTGCCTATTCAAAAGGCAATTCGCTCTGCTGATAACCGGTCTCAAGGAAACCCACAGATCGATCAGACGGTCCAACGTATTAACATATTATTATTCACATCATTCATTCATCGATACTTGAGAGAGACGTGAAAGCTTTTCGACTACTTTCAAATGAAAGCGACATGTATCATATTGCAAAACTTCTAAGCCGATCTAAAAATTCATAAATATAATATAAATAAAAAAAATAAAAATTTACACTCAATAATCTTGATCTGATTTGTAATTTAACAACTTAAATGAATATTAAAAAAAATACTTCGTTTATTAAACCAAGTTGTTATCTCAGAATTTCTATGAATATCATATCAAAATTTATAATAAGTAATTCCATCCATAAATAAATATTGTATCAAAGATAACTTCACAATCTTACCTTAATTGTTACTATGCAGCCGGTGAGCGCAAAAATATTGCATAACATATGATATGATGCCATTAGCAAGGTAAGCGCGTGTGTTATGTGACTTAGAATCAATTGAATGATAAAATATGCGACAGACATTGTCAATACAATGTATAACTGTATCGGTTGACAACCGTTAAATAAATCCTTAAATGGCATATTGTCAAGTTTTTTTTCCAGACGGATGATAATTTGAACTATTTTCTGTGGTCAACAATACTGTTGGGATGTAGTTGATGCTTGAGTCCGAGCTCCATCAACAAGAGGCGATTCGCTCTGAATGTCATGCACTAGCTGAAATTATAAAATAATAATTTATTTAATTTCTATATTACAAACACCTAAAGTGTGGCATGAATTAGGTAAGTTATCGTGCAATTGCACCGGATTCGAGATGGGAAATTATCAATGTAAGCATTGATGGTCTAAAAACTTTTACAACTACAAATGCCTTGATCGTCGTTTGCATTTGGTAAGTGAGTTGAATGAACGGTTTAGGTATGGTCTCGATGAACTGGGTTTGTGGAATGGGAAACAAAGCAAAAAAGTTCAGATATCTAAACAGCCTTTCCCGGTACATACACCCCGAAAGAACGAATTGGAATAAATTGGGCTACTGTCATTAAATATCTCTTACAATATCTTACAAATAATTTACGCCCATCAGCATTTAAAAAAAACTTAAACTGGGTCGGGAGTTTAGATCAGAAGTATAAGAAACTACAAAAAAGCTATACAAAAAGGGTAGTCTTAACAATACTGCTGCTCTACTGAAAACAACTAAGAACATACGGTTGTTAGATCGTTCAAATCTGGCTTTGAGTAGGCTAACTAATATGTATTTTTATACTCAGCGTGCTTTGCAGACAGAGTAAATTAACTTTGATTGGATAACGGTTGGTTGTACAAGTATAAAGGAAACGAGATAATTATAAACTTCCATATATCAAAACCATCAGTTCCGAAAAAAAATTTGATTAAGCCATTTCCGTCCGTTAACACGATAACTTGAGCAAATATTGAGATATCTTCACCAAATTCGGTATTCGGGTTTATTTGGACCCAGAATATATTGGTATTCAAAATGAAAATATCAAAATTATCGAATATCGAAAATTTAGAAAAATGGAAAAAAATATATATGTAATTCAAAAACGAATACCACTAAGCTAATGAAATTTGGTAGGTGGGTTAATTTTTTAACGCGAAATATAAATTCCAACAAATTTTGAAAATGGGCGTGACCCGTCACTTTTTTTAATCTTTCCAAAATACTTTTAATGCCATAAGTCGAACACAATCCTAACAAAATTTGGCATAAACATTTTTTTCATAGCTGCTTTGCACACAGAGTATATTAACTTTGGTAAGATTGCGATCAAAATGCTCAGGATGAAAAAATGAATTGACCTAGCCATATCCGCCCGTCCGTCCGTACTTCTGTATGGCTGTGCACACGATAACTAGAGTAAATATTGAAATATCTTAGTGAAATTTGGTATATGGGTTCCTTGGTTCCTCATCTCCCATTCGTATTTAAAATGAGCGAAATCGGATGATAGCCTCGCCCACTTTTCACATATATAGCACTTTGGAAAACACAAAAACCTGATTAAGTAAATAATACACATATAATGTTGAAATTTGATGGTTGGACTGATATTGAGACTATTGATAAAAATTTAAAAAACTTTTTGAAAATGGGCGTAACACCGCCCACTTTTTGAAATGGGCTGTGGCTACTTGTGATAAAATCAATTTTACAAAAAATTTTAATCATAAATCATAAACCATTTAACCTATCATAACAAAATTCGTTGCCTTTATTACAAGGAATGCTTCGAAGAAAAATTCGAGGGTGAATAAAATAAGCTATATCTTTTCAAAAAAGAGCTTTATATCAATGTTGTCACAATTCCCAAGTGACATTGTAACAAGAAAATGCAAAAAATTTAAATTTGTGAAAATGGCCGTGGTACCTCCCCTCTTTTGGCCAAGCAATTTTCTAAGTTTCGGGAAGAAAAATTAACGGATCATAATAAGATTGGATGAACATATTTTTCTTATATACAAAGGGTGTTTATAAGGGTCGTAGACTAGATTAATAAGCTATGTATATCTTAGCGAAAAATTGTTTTGTATCAGTGATATTTCATTTACCAAGTTTTATTGTAAGATGAAATTTGGAGACATTTTTTTAATGGGCGTTGCGTTGCCACGCCCCTATTCTGATCAAGCTGTACACAGCATTTCTACAGCCTAAAAAAAAATAAATAAATTGTAACAAAAATTTAAAAAGTTATTTATCTGAAATGAACAGTACAATTGAAACTCACGCTGAGTATACAATGTTCAGTTACACCTGAACTTAGACATCCTTGCTTGTTTTTATTCGCTTTAATCTCCATGGCAAGCGCGGGAGGCGAAATATTGGAATAAGAGATCGCGCGGTTTTTGATTCAAAATTTTCGTTTCATATTAATTTCCAAAAATTAAGAAAATATGAATAGAAAATTTAAAATTAAAAATCGCACGATTTTAAAATCAAAATTTGTGCAACTTTGCGCTTTTGCAAAGAGAATTAACGTCAATGCCGTTGATTCCAACATTATTCTGACATTAATTCTCTTTCGGATTTAGATTTAATGTCACTGACATTAGTTCTCCTTCAAAAGCGAATTAATGTCAATTAACGCTAGTTCTATTGACATTATTACACCTAATACAAACTATCTTGGATTCGGGCGAGCTGTTCGATTGGCGCTGTCATAGAGGACTAAATAGAAACCGAAGATAAAATACCTCAGTTTGAACTGCCATGGGGTCTAACTTCCCAGTAAGCTTAGCTGAAAAGTCAACATCGAAAGAAGTATAGCAAAGATTTACCAAACCCACTATTCGTGTAAAAAAAATAGTTAATAGGAACTGTGGTTTAAAACGCTAATTCCTGTTGTGACCGTCGCCAGATCCTTACAACGGAGAGATATTATGCATGCCAGACTTAGCCAAACAATGCGATATTAAAAATCTGTAAAGGAGCAGCCTTCATGGGGTTTACAGGGTCAGTGATCTGGTTGACCCTTTTATGCCAGAACTTGGTACCGATGCTATAAGTAATAAGCTTCTAGCTATTGTCTTACTATATTACATCGTATAGTATGAATTTTCCATTTGTAGAGCGGTGGCAGTGCTCTTATGGGTTTCCTGAGCTCTCATTACTACTACTACTTCTTTTTGTTTGAACTTCTCAGTAGATATTCACTCGGAAAAAATAGCGTCCTGCACGAGATCATTTTAACTTTTTTACCAAACGTTTTGTGACATAACCATAGATATTGTAACGAATTTAGTGCAAATCCTCTTATTTGCAACCTTCTACTAACGTTCGAATCACTAAACTGTTGAATAAATAACTCCACTATTCAATAATGCAAAATTGCCTTTATTAAAGTACTTCACTTATACTTCGCAACTGATAGCTTCCTTAAATCAAACTGATTATCGTGGCTCAACTGTTGCTGCCTTTTATACTGTTTGGTTTCCTCGTTGACATATTTCTAGGCGCTTCTATTTCCAGAATTTACTAGTTAGTTATCAGCTATAAATTTCTCAGCTATAACTACAGATGCACGATTTTGTAGCTTCTCGCAAAGCCCATGCGCGTGTATATGTGAGTGATACTTGCACAAATGATTGCATACTTTCGGGAGTATCTCAGATGTATGCATGTGTTTGTGCGCCTCTCTCCGCTGCATGTACGTACATATGTGTAGACATAATGATTGTTTCGTTTATGTAGATACAAGTGACTGCTTGCTTTAATGTTGTTGTGGCTTCATTTACTTAGTATCAAACTAGTGATGTGAGTATCACTTAGTGTCACTAATATTCGTCACAATATTAATCGATAGTTCTCATCGAAACAAGAAAGCAGTATAATCGATACCCAACCAGTTCAACACAAGTTTCCTTATTATGCGCTTCTAACAGATCTATTTCCATAACAATTATTTTATGGAAATTTTCTAATTGATTCCAAAATTATAAATATAAAACTTGCAATAAGTTATCAATAGCTAATGCATTATTCAATTAGTAAATATTTAATGTAAACACATGAATAATAAAAAAAATAAGAGCAAAACAATAAAAAATAGTTGAATAAATGTGGGCGAAACTAAATTTTTAAAGTGGGAATATAGGTCCTCTTAAAAAAATCCTTCTAATAAAAAATAAAATGTCAATGGTTTGCCTTACTGTAATACAATTTCGACACTTCATAAATATCATGACATAAGCATATCACGACGTATGGAGTAAAAAATTTAAAATGTGCTTCCGGCTTAAAATCAGCGACATTTCGATTCTCACTTTTACAATGTTGCAAATACTAGAGAGGTAGTAAATTATTTATCCAGACAATGACATTTGAATGATTTATGAATTAATTCTTTACTTATGACTCAATAAAAACAGCCAGGTATTATTTCTTTATATTCATTATTACGAAATGGAGTCACATTTGACAAAGCTCGTCCCACGGTTCAACCTATGGTTGGCTCATCTCTAGAGCAACAACATACCTTTGATTGTCAAAATCTACGTGTTGGTGGTAAGGCAATGGAATGGAATGAAAGCATTAAACTTTGCAATTCTTTTGTGTTGTGTTTTGTGTCAATTTTTTGGTTGCCTCTTGCGTTTGCCATCTCCTTTTGGCAATCCCTACTCCAGTGAAATGAAGAAACAAAAATCAGCTGACGAGATGAGCCAACCATATAGTTGAGCCATGGCTCGCCCTCATAATTCTAAGTGTTGCTTCTTGACTTATCTGCAGCATTGATTTTTTCAGTATCATAAGAAAAATACTAAACTAATTCCTTTCTGTAATGTGAAGTAACGCGAGGGAAAACAGCGCTTGCGGTCTGTATTTT
This sequence comes from Eurosta solidaginis, assembly GCF_040869045.1. NCBI lineage: Eukaryota > Metazoa > Arthropoda > Insecta > Diptera > Tephritidae > Eurosta > Eurosta solidaginis. Next base: position 79,666,726 of record NC_090321.1, on the reverse strand, counting down.
TCTTGTCGGAGGATTTCTTTTTCTGAGCTGAAATGGAAAAGTTTTAGTCAACGCAACTGAATAGCTGGATCTTCAGAGTATCCAAATGTCCAGAAGTAAGGAACATGGAAACAGACTTTTAACCTCAATGAGATGGTTGACGACCTGATACAATGTCATTGAATCGTGGAAGAGTATCTGGTAACACGAAAGCCAGGGATCGGCGGTACACGGTCCCGAGACCCAACATTTATCTATGAAAACGAAGTGTTCGGATGTAGGTACATTTAGCAGAAAATGGTGGCTGGCATACAAATATAAAGCGGCAAAGGTTTCACAGCAACGACGCTTCCAAAAATCTGAGCTTATAGAAAATTCATTGATGGCAAAAAAGAAATATGTGGCCCTCTGGCTGACCCTGGGAACATTTAGACAAACATGAAATACCCGTATGATCAAACCCGACGCATATGTTTCCGACTGTCTCTATCTATCTACCTGCCTCTCCTCTGGCTAACCCTTTTCATCCTCTCTTATTTCCTCTCTACTCTCCATTTTCTAGTTTACCTTAATCGGCCCATTCAACTGCATTTTATTCTTCCGTAAATCTTCCTGTTTTCCTCTTACTCTTAATCTTATCCTTATATTATTCTTCCCTTTCTGTAAACCTCTTTTTACTCATTTTTCTCAAAACATTACCCTTATTATTACTTTTACTCTCACTCACCCACTTCCTATTGCCTCTTTTTCTCCTCATTTTTCTGTCATGTTCCCATTTTCAATACGTGAGGTATATCGAGTTTGACCTTTTCCGCATATTACATTGCTAAAGTACTAAAAAAGTTACAAAAGAGTACAAATTATCCCTTCCCTTTTTTATACCCAGCTGTACTTGTACACAGGGTGTTATAACTTTGATTGGATAACGGTTGGTTGTACAGGTATAAGGGAATCGAGATAGATATAGACTTCCATATATCAAAATTATCAGTATCGAAAAAGTTTGATTGAGCTATGTCCGTCCGTCCGTCTGTCCGTTAATACGATAACTCCAGCAAATATTGAGATATCTTCACTAAATTTGGTACACGAATATATTGGTATTGAAAATGAGCGAAATCGGATGATAACCACGCCCACTTTTTATATATATAACATTTTGGAAAACACAAAAATCTGATTATTTATAGCGTTTTCTTTTCTGGCAAAAATGTTACGCTTTTTGTACGCCGCGCAATGGTTGTAAATATAACGCCTTTACGGGGTATTTCGTTCTTTTGTGAAAATTGTTGCCCGCTCGCAACGCAAAAGCTTTACACTTTTACCCTGCATAAAATGGCGGTGTGGCAGTGTAACTCTGCTAAACCAGCTGATCGTGACAATTTATTTTCGTAACTTCACAATTTTTTAGCGAAAAAAATTGAAATAATTTCTAATGAATTTTTATTATCATTGACAGCGCGTTTGGAAAATCAGCTAATACACGGGGTAGCCATTTATGTGCTTTGCATGCACTATCAATGTTGAAAATTTTCTGGGGTAGGAGTAACTCTATTAAGGCTTTACCGTTTACTTAGGCACCAATTTATTTCAGAAAAGCAAACGCTATTAGTAAATAATATACCTAGAATGTTGAAATTTGACGTGTGGACTCATATTGAGACTCGTTATAAAAATCTGAAAGTATTTTTAAAATGGGCCTGGCACCGCCCACTTGCTATAAAATCAATTTTACAAATAATATTAATCATAAATCAAAAATCGTTAAACCCGTAACAAAATTCGGCAAAGAGGTTGCCTTTACTATAAGGAATGCTTTGAAAAAAAATTAACGAAATCGGTTAAGGACCACGCCCACTTTTATATAAAAGATTTTTAAAAGGGTCGTGGACGGATAAAATAAGCTACATCTTTGCAAAAAAGAGCGTTATATCAATGGTATCTCATTTCCCAAGTGGATTTATAACAATAAATAGGAGAAACTTCAAATTTAAAAAAATGGGCGTGGCACCGCCCCTTTTATGACTAAGCTATTTTCTGTGTTTCGGGAGCCATAACTCGAAGAAAAATTAGTTCACAATAGAACCATATGTATTATTGCGCAATCTTGTAACACTATTAAGCACACAAAACAAACAACAACAGCATTTCAAGTGCACAGCTGGGTATATAATGTTCGGTTTCACCTGAACTTAGACTTCCTTACTTGTTTGTTGTGGTCTACTGAGATCACCTGCCTGGTTTTATTGTCATATGCTTTACTTTGTTCTTAATTTTTTTTTGTATATGGCTAAAATAGAAGTTAAGTTCCTAATTTATCCTAAAAAAGTCTTTAATTCATCGCAATAAGATGGTAAAAATACACTAAAATATTTCTTCCATAATCACAAAATAGTTATAAAATTAAACCAAACTCAACCTTGTGCAAAAGCCTTCTTTTATTGTGGTACATCACGTATCAGTTCTCCTGCCTGAAGGGATGTTTCGATGTTATGCAAGTTAAACTTTTACAAATTGGAAATTCTAAAAAAATATATTTTTTACACGGGAGACGTGCTCCTTTATTGAATGCAAACTTATGTCTGACTTTACACAATAATAATGCTTACAATCTAACCTACGTTTGCCTTACCGCGATGAAAGTGAAAACTGCTGATCACGCGCTTCCCACAGGTGAGTTTGTTTATTTTAATTTGGTTTCCATTTACCGCTTACTGTTCACTGATTCTGTGAGGCTAATCTCTTTTGTATTGTTGATGTTTAGCTGTTTTAACATTTCTAGAGAAAGTATTTCTTCGTTTCTGTTTGATAGTGATATTGGTTGGAGTATCGCAGGTAGGGGTTTGTTTGTTGATTTTTCCGCATTGAAAAATTTCTTCCCGTTAATTTGGATTGTAGCGTTATTAAAGTGAATGACAAAGGTTCCGTTTAGAGTTGTAGAATCTTCGTTTATTAGGACATAGCCCCTGAAGTCGTTTAGGAATATAACTCCAGGTGACAGCTCCTCAAAGTCTGGAATCTGCTGACTGTTTGTGACGGTGCAGTTTGGCAAACGGCTCGTTAAAAGATTACTAATACAATAATCATTACTTAAATCTAGCAAATCGTCTTTCGAGCATATTTGTAGTGCGTTATATTGTTTACAATTTCTTTTTATTCCATACATAGTTTTTTCGCAGCTAAGGATTGAATTGAAATTTATTTTGTTAATTTTATTGTCTTTCTTTACTGCTCTGATATCGATAGTTTGGCAAATTTGATTCTCTGTTGTTGGTAAACTTATAATATAGATGATTGTCTTGCCATTGGTCGCTATTTTAATTTCGGAAAATTCTAGCGCTTCGTCTAAATTTACGAATGGGATATTATTCTTATCAAAGATTTTTTTAGCAATATCAATTTCTTCGGTCGACAAAATATATGAATTTACTATATTGGCCTTTGCCCAATGTATCGCGTCAGCGATGTTCACGACTTCCTCTTTCATAATTTCTAACTTGTATTTTAATTCTAAAAATGCCTCTATTTCTTTACTCTTGTCGTTTTGCATGTGCTTCATAATATGGTTTGTAATATTTGTGATTTTATTAACTTTTTCTACTGTAAGTTTGTTAATGAGGACTTGATTGTTGTTGTTTTCTAAAACGTTATTTACTTTGTTCAGAACTATTTCATGGTCCTCATGGTCTGGACTTCCCGCAATCCATTTCCATACACTGCCCAAAAAATTGAGTGACCTTTTTGATCTTTTTTCTATCCTTAGATTATTAATATGGGCCTTCACTTGGGATATTAGGAGGGATATAAAAGGGTAATTCGGATTTCTGTAGAATTTTTCTGCTTTTGTCGTTGTTTCTATATGTTCCAGAATTTCTGTATATTTGTCGATGTTTATTTCGTGTATTATCCTAAATTGTCCTGTCTGTAGTCTAGCCGTTCCTTTTTCTATTGTGAATTATTGGGAGTTCAAATAGTCAAATATCTGTACTTCTGCGAGGCATAGTGGTAAAAAGATTCTGGAAAAGGAAAATTTTATTGTAGTAGTTAATTCCGTATCCTACTTTTATGGACGATTTGTCCTCTCTCGGTCACTACCGTGCTGTTCCCGTCTTCTTTAACTACTTCCCTGCTATATAATTTGCTTGGTTTTGTTCCTAACCTCCTATTTTTTTTTACAAATATGACTTTTATATGGGGGAATAGTATAAACTTCGATGCCTAATTCGTCTTTCATCATAAACTTCATTGAAATGGAATTTAACGATGGTTCATTATCGATCACTATTATCATCGGGACGCCGAAGGAAAATATTATATCCCTTAAGGGTCTCCTTACATCCTCGATGGCCCTACTATTTAGCATTCTTGTTACTGCATATTTGGAGAACTTATCTAGTGCAGTCAGAACTCTCTTCCATTCGGTTAGAAAGATGTCTATATGGACTGTGTGTCCTGGGAAGGTTGGAAATGGGGTTGCTGCTATTTTTGGGTTGTTAGGGTGCCTTTCATACTTGCTTTCTTTACATACCGTGCAGTTTGTTATCAGTCGCTTGATTTTGTTCATCATCCCGGGAAAATAACTCTTCTCTATGATCTGTATTTTATTTTCGGTCGCGTTCCTATGTGCTCTTAGATGTTCTTTCAAAATAATATTTTCCTGCTCTTGTTCGTTAGTTATGTCTTCCACCAACTTCTGGGTGTACCTGCATTTATAGCTGCTAAAGTGTTGTGGATAGACGTTTTGTATTATACCCATAGTCCTCTCGTCGGTGTGGATTCCGTTGATTACGGATGGGTTTAGGTATCTTTTGAAGAAATGTATAATCTTTTGCTCGTCGAAAAATGGTTCGTTAACTGTATGCCGGTGTACAGTTGGGAAGATTATTTTGAATTCGTAAGATGGCGTTTCTGAATGCTCGAGAAAAATTTGGTTTTTGAACACGTTAATCGGCACCTCCGTGCAGGGTATTAGGTTGTGTCCTGAACTCTTATCACTATGGGTAGTGGGTGTAAGCGAATTTATTTGGGCGGGTATTCTTGATAGCGCGTCTGCGACTACATTCGATTTACCGGGCTTGTAGATAAGCTCATAGTTATGTTCTTCCAAGATGGCTTTCCATCTTTTCATCTTACTGTTTGTATTTTTGTGGCTCAGGGCATACGTAAGAGGTTGGTGGTCGGTCACTATCTTAACTTTCTTAGAGCCGTACAGATAACTGCGCAAATAATTAAGAGACCAGATTATGGCGAGCATCTCCTTTTCATTGACGGCATAGTTCTCTTCTGTCTTGCTCAAGGTTCTTGAAATATAGGTGATGGGCTTTCCGTCTTATGAAAGGACGGCTCCTATTGCAAAATGGGAAGCGTCAGTGGTCAATTCGAAATCTTTCTCAAAGTTCGGGTGAGCGAGGACAATATCCCTTGATATTAGTGAAGTTTTTAATTTGTTAAATGCATTTAAAGCTTCTTTGTCGAGTTTTATTTCGATCTTCCTAGATTGATTTTTTGAAACATTCCCGGCTTCTCCTCGAAGGAGTGCAGTTAAGGGTTTGGCTAATTTGGAGTAGTCCCTAATAAAACGACGGTAGTAGCCTGACATACCTAGAAATGATCTTAGTTCCTTCAGGTTCTTTGGCACTGGGAACTGTGCTACGGCCTCTACCTTCTTGGGATTGGTTTTTATGCCATCGGGAGTGACGAAGTATCCTAGGAATTCGACTTCCTGTTTTGCGAACTCGAATTTATCTAGTATCTTCATGTTCGCTTCTTCTAATGTTTTAAATACTAATTTAATATTCCTTAGGTGTTCCTCTTCGGTTTTACCGAATATTATAACGTCATCAATATAGACGTAGCATCTAATTCCGATGTGCTGGCGAAGTATGTCATCTAATGCTCGTTGGAACGTAGAAGGGGCATTTTTAAGCCCGAAAGGTAATCGGAGAAATTCGTATTTTCCGTTATTCACGGAAAATTCCGTTTTCTCTATGTCAGATTCACGAAGGGGTATTTGATGGAAACCGCTCTTAAGATCTATAACGGTAAATATTTTATTTTTTCCGAGGTTGGCCAGGACCTCGTTAATTTCGGGTATTGGATATTTGTCTGGGATTGTTACGGAGTTAAGTTTCCGGTAGTCGATGACCATTCGATATTTTTTTTCGCCTGAACCGTCGGTTTTCTTATTGACTATCCAGACCGGGGAGTTGTAAGGAGATTTAGATCTCCTTATTATTCCATTAGCAAGAAGTTCTTCGACTTGACGTTCTATTTCTTCTTTCAGAGCCATTGGGTATGGGTACGGTTTGGAGTAGACCGGGGTGTCTGTCGTTGTTCTAATTTCGCCTTTGACCAGCGTAGTATACGTCAGTTTTTCGTCTGGGTCCGAAAATAAATTTGGGCATTTTGCTATTACGTCCTTGATCTTATCTCTTCGTTCTTCAGAAAGATGGGGAACCCTTATTACCGCGTTATTAACTTCTTCGGATATTCGTTGTTTTAGAGGTATGATTGTATTCGTAAGTATGGTCATAATATTTTTATCGGTATGGATGGTGGCTTTTAATTGTTTTAATGTGTCATTACCGATAATCCCGTGAAATGATTTTAATTACGGAAGTATAAAGAATTTTATTTTTCCTACCTCTGGTCCTAGAATGTCTACGAATGTGTGGTGTGTAATTTCGATATCACCAGCTACCGACTTTACCTTAAAAGGGACTTCGTTTGGAATTGGGTTCCTAATTCTTGTAGATTGTATATAATTTTTGTTAGACCCGGTGTCTATCAAAAAGTCTAGTGCGTCTCCACTTCTAGATACGAATTCGTAATAAGGAAATGAAGCCGGGGTTAATCTAAAAAATGAATGGTGTCGAGGTTGTAGCATTCCTGTTCGCAATTCTCCATTCCATTTTGTCTCATTACATTATCATATGATTTTGGAAATTGGTTCGACGTTCCATAGCTATTGGGGTTTGTGTTCCCCCCGTATATGTGGTCAGGATCTTCATATACTTGTTGCTCATTTGGATTCGCTGATCCCGTATCAACATGGAAGTTCCTTTGAATCTTATTGGGTTGATGCATATGTTGAGATGAGAGGGGACGCTTCTGTGCGTAATTATTTTTATTGTTATTTGGCCTGTTTTGGTAAATTACCTGCCTTCAGTGGATAAAATGATCTACGTCCATAGGGACAGGTGGTTTAGGGGGTAAATTAGGCCTATTCGTATTAGGATGGTTCGCTTGATTGTTATAACCGAATTGATTCATACGGAATCCTTGGTTGTTTTGAGGGTAATTGTAGTTATTAGGTGACGTAAATGGTTGTTGTTGACGATACGTTTGTGGTTGATATCTATTCGATTGTTGATTAAATGTTTGCGTTCTTGGTATAAAATTAGTTCTAGGCGTCGTAGAATATGTCAGTTCGGGATAAAATGGTCTATAGTTATTATAATTTGCGTTTTGTCGAGGAGGTCGGGATGGTGCGTAGTTGAATGTTTTGTTCATGCTATCTGCATGATTCATACGAAATGCCATATTGTCAAGATTCTGACACAGGTGTAATGCCTGTGATAGTGTGGTTGGTTCGCGGATGCTAAGGAGACGAGGAAGGTCTCCGTTAAGTCCGCGAAGGAAGGTATCGAGGGCTTTATCCCTGTACGAATTTGTCATGGTTCTAATTGATTCCTCTCCTAAGTCTAGGCAGGATATCTTGTCTAGGATAAGGGACAGATGTTGGTAAACTTTTTGGTAAAACGTCGGGATGTCGTCGTTTCTTTGGGTCAGAGTTGTCATTTGGTACTCGAGAGTACCAATGTCTCTTTTATCTGAATAATGCATCATAAGGCATTTCCTAATTTGTGCCCAATCGAGCGGTGTGCTATCCGATTCTAGCGCAGTGTCGGCGTCGCCGACAATTTTGTGCCTAACTGTATGGAGTATAGAAAAGTACTTTGATGTATCCCTCAATCCTTCGTAAACCTTAAATATTCTGTCGACGCTTTTCCGCCAGGAGTTAAATTCTCCTGGACGTCCCAAGAACTCGCGTAGGCATTTGACCATATCTGGTATTTTGTCTAATTCATTAATGTTATTTACGTTCACTGTCACGTTATGGTCGGGTTGATGAAAATCATTTATTGGTGGAGTTTTAATTCTCTCCATAACTTCTTTAACGATTGTCTCTACTAATGGGGAGTCAGAGGTAGAGGGGGTTTCTTGTTGTGGGGGATTTCCATGCTGGGAAGACCCATATTCTAACCTGAGTTGATTCAATTGATTAACCAATTCTTCCGCGGTATCCGGAATTTTTCTCAACAGAACAATTAGATTTCCTTAAAATTTTTAGTTTTTATTATTTTTAATTAATTTTTACTAAACCGCTTTTGATCCGTTTTTTTTTTCTAAAAAAATCTTTACCTTTCTAAAACTTGCAAGAATAGTTCTTTAAATTTCACTTTTTGTTTGCTTTTTTCTAACATTTCTTATTATTCTTCTACTTAAAATTTTTATACGAATTTTTCTTTTCTTTCCTTTTTTTGTTTCCTTTTTTCTGAAAAAAATCTTTTCCTTTCAAAAATTTGCGAAGTCAAGTCCTGAAATTTCACTTATTATTTTTGCTTTTGTTTCTTTTTTTTCTAAGATTTATTATTATTCTTCTTTTTAAACTTTTTATCTGAATTTTTCCTTTTCACAGTTGTATCTTCGATAATAATTTTTTTATCTCGCAATTTCTTTTACATAATAAAAACGATTTCACTTTTTGTTACTTTTTGCTTTCTTACATAGCTAAATCTTACATAAAAAACATTGGTCCAGCGAAGGTCCTTGGGGTTGATGAGTGGTTCGAATTTATCCTGTTTCCTTTCCGGTATTGAGGGTTCTAGCCGCTACTTGTATCCAGTGTATGCCGCGTTTAATTTACACACGCGTAGCCGTACTTTTTGTTTTTCGGGCTAATACTACTTTCGCACGCCGGTCCCTGCTCGGGCGCCAGTTAAACTTTTACAAATTGGAAATTCTAAAAAAAATATATTTTTTACACGGGAGACGTGCTCCTTTATTGAATGCAAACTTATATCTGGAGCGTACCGGATCTATATCCGGCAAAGGACCATCAACATCGATAACACTCCCCAAAACCTTCGGGGAGTGTCCTTGTCGTTAATACAACAACAAAATAATTCCGAGGTCAAAAATATCATGTATATGTTGTTATGTATGGTTTCCATTGAAAGCGATAAGGGGACGTCGCACAGGATACAAAGTTACGATTTCTACTACCCAAAATCGATGATACTATAGTTGGAAATATTACATATAAATTTCGGTTGCAAGATGGTTAAATTTCAAATTTTAATATATTTAGTCCTCATAGAGTAATTTAAGCTTGCATCCCTATACAACGACGAATAATTTATACATATGTGATATCTGCAATTATAGTATAATCGAATTTATGAATCAAAAGATAAATTTTTTTATTTTTTAAGGGTCCATAGTGCAACCTTAGCATTAACACCTGAATGACACAACGGAATACAATTTTATATGTAATTGTTTTGATGCAATGAGGCTGAAAAAATTGTTTATTTGATTTATAAGGTCCACCCCAATGTACATATTCGCCGTCGGTGAGGCTTACAACTGTAATTGTCTAATTTGATTTGTGAATTAATTAAATCAACAACAAAATTTCAACTTAACTCTCAAACTAGAATGATAAATTTAAGCCCTAATTTTGTTAAACGTGACACAATGCAACAAGTCAGTTTTCGCGCATGAAGCAAAATTGCATTATATAAAAAAGTGTTAATTCACTTCAGTAAGTGGCAGTTGATGGTGACACAAAATCATATGACGCGAATATTTAAGGGGTCTCAAAAAAATCATTGCTATGCAGACACGCTAGTACCAGAAAGTACATGTACCAGCGAGTACTGGACTCATACCCGGCAAAGTTCAACCTCATTTGGTAACACTTCATCAAACCTGCGGGGTTTGCTCTTTGGCACTGCCAGTTATTATGTTAATTTATTTGGATTTATATGTGTTGCAATATCAAAATTTTAGAAACAAAAAAATTTTTCTAAGCAGGGTCGCCCCTCGGCAGTGTTTGGCAAGCACTCCAAAAAGTGTATTTCTGCCATGGAAAGCTTCTCAGTGAAATCTCATCTGCCTTGCCTTTCGGAATCGGCATTAAAGAAGTAGGTCTCATCCCGACTAAAAAGATCACGACGCAAATTGGAAGAGAAGCTCGGTCTAAAATCTCTTCGGAAGTTATCGCGCCTTACATTTATTTATTTTTTATGTGTCGCTCCACGAAAATATACTGATACCAGGTATAGTGATTGAGTTGTGTGCGCTAGCCTTCGCATGTCGACATTGACTGCTCAGAACTCAAAAAGTAATAAAGATATCGATCTCCGCTTTTTACCAATTTCTATAACGAACTTTCATTTGTAGTACCTGAATCGTGAAAAGACATTTTTTTTCGAGTTAGGGGTCTTTTCTCGCGGTGCGTTACATATATCTAGTGTTGTATGTGAATAGAAGAGTAACACTGCGTTTTTCTCAATTAAGAACTTAATAACACAGTTTCGTCCCCAGACTTCACAAATACATTACACTTGCCTGTAATTTGAATTGAATTTACCGCCCACAAATCAAAGGCTCTTAACTGGAATTGCATTCACTAAACCATAATAAAACAACTTGCGCGAATTAAATATTTGAATGAAATGTAGGGTAGGTACATGTGCCCAAGTACCTATATACATGTATAGAGATATAAACAGATCAAAAAACTATCAACTCAAAAAATCTAAATTTTCAGGAAAGGCAGAAAACTGATTGATTTCCCCATATGCGCCTATGAAATTTGTAGTTTTTACCAAGCATTCTTCAATTTAGTGTGAAGTTAACATGAAATTGAGTATACCGATTGGTAGGTTTTGAATTGGGGAGCCTGGCAGTATGTATAACTTCAAAATTTCACATTTTTGACTAAGCTCCCTACTGATCTGGGTGTGCGATATCATCCGTATGTATAACTATGTTAGCATTTGCCTTTTTTATCATTCTCAGTGTCTATCAAACAGTAGTTACTAATATAGACATTAAATAGTCGTTTAATAATATTTCAGTTCAGTTGGCGTATCTAGATAAGCAGAGCATTTCTCCGTCATAAATTACGAGCAAGCAGCGATTGATAAATATTAATGAGCATCCCTATAATTGGATGATTTCATTCATTTATTTTACAAGCTGATCAAATGAGGGTGTGAAAATGTTACACAGTTATTTTCTAAACTCATTTGAATTTCAAATTGTTTGTTTTGAGGTTAGCTATCAAATAAAATTGCGATTATTTCAAAATTTTGACCACCACTAGGCGTATCAGTAATACAGTTACTAATTTAGACAAAATTTTATCCATTTTTCGTATTTAGTCTTTACTTAATTGGCTGCTTAAACGGCTTTGATTGTTCAGTCGCTTTTTCGTTGGGCTAACTGACGCCAGCTTGGCAGCTGTGGATAAAGCTCGCCGTTTCCAAGACGTAGGGATCGTAAGAACTTTTAAATTTCCCGACTCATGTGATGTTGTGAGCATCCATGCCTCTCTCTGTACCATAAATCAGAGCTAGTATTAAAAATAATTTGTAGAGCTTGATTTTCATTTGCCGGGAGACGACTCTCAATTGTCAGCTCAACTCAAAGGAAAAAGAGTGAAACTTTGCTGGACGTCTAGGATGACGTTGTGGTTTGTGCGATGGTTGGTTTCCATATGAACTAGTTCTTCACTATTTCAAAATTATAACTCATCGTTACTAGATGTCATATATACAAGTATTTTCCGCGAAAATATTAACAACAGGAACGTAGCTAAAGCTCCTCCGAGCCTTTGAACTTTAATTCGCTGCACTATCTTCATATCTGCGTAAAGCTCATAGAGCTCATCATTATGTGAACTTAGGTACTTGTCGTCCGCAATACGGACAATACCATAAATATTACCGAGAACTTTTTTCTCGAACACTCTTCTCTCAACACCGTCCATGATTCCGAGCCATTCATCAGGACAAGTATGATGAGCGACTTGTAGAGCGTGATTTTTGTTGGTGGAGAGAAGACTTTACCTTTCAATTGTCTACTCATTTCATAGTAGTACATGTATACAGTAGTTATACCCCGTTTGATTTCTAAGCTGACATTGTTTTTGCTTTTAATGCTGGTTCCCACATAAACGAAGTGCTTCACAGTCTCGAATTTATATCTATCAACAGTGACGTGGCTGCCAGGACCCGAATTCGCCGATTCTTTCTTGGATGACAGCAAATACTTCGCCTTGTCCTCAGTTACCGCAAGACCCGCTACTTTTGCCTCTTTATCAAATCCAGTAAAGACAGAACCCTAAACATAATATGCAAGTGGATATGGTCCCACTAAAACACTTCATTAGTGCATACATATACATATATGTACATATGTGCGTTCATATCAGGCATCATTGAGCTTAAACGTGCAGCCCATTTGTATTCAGCTCATCATTCTAATACAATTTGCTTGGCACTCATTCAATCATTGTACTTCGTTAATATAGCCAATTTTATTTTATTTTATTTTACAAATTTCAGTTACATTTGCGATTGCATAATACATATGGGGACTACATAAATACATTCATTATATTCACTTTAGAATATGAATTCCTCTGTTAAAGCTACGCATTGAAAGACCACTAAAATGGGTTAAAAACATTTGAACTTGACACAATTATTTATTGCGAGGGTCCAACTGTTGGGTATACCACACGTCGCATCGGGTTGAATAACACTTGCATATATTAATCACAGAAAGTATTTTATTCATAACTCGTACATACATGCGTACATATTTCTTTAGGTAATGGTAAAACACCTACGTGAGACATCAAGCAGGCAAATATACGTACTCAGTTACATGCATACTAGAATAATACATACCCTATAGGAAAATAAACGATATTTGTTGCCCTAAAGATAAGAATAGAAGAGCTCAATATTTTTCGTTGGGATGGTTAGGTTATACGTGTTACATAGACTGAATTTGCATTCCAGGACACTTCTGGTGAAGTGCTATGTGAAATTTTTGACTTAATAGCAGTCTGGGTATGTATACATTTATACATACATATGTGGACCCGCCTGGAGCTTTCGTCAAGGCTCTAATATCCGCTTAAGAGATACTGCAGTGGTGGCAGTTTGTAGAATCTGCTTATTTCTGTATCGGCACAGTATAATTTAGGAACATCGGTATACACATGTATCCTATGTGACTTCACAATTTCTTTCGTATTTCATTAGGGCGTACTGGAAAAATAAATTTTTTTGTACAAATAAACATAAATGTTGACAAAAATTAGACCGGTTTACTAATACCAATGATTTATACGAAAGAGCTATTTTATAATCACCTGCAACTGTATTGTTATAACTTTAATTGGATTGTAATGAGATATAGTGTCGAAAAAGGTGTTGATTGATCTTAAAGGCTTGTGACTAAATTATACTGATATTCTAACTCAATAGTGATGTGGTAGACTTCATTAAGAAAATTTCAAATATTTAAAAAATTTCAATGACCCCACCCACTTTATTGCTTAATACTTTTAAAACCATAAGTCGATCCCAAATTTATCAATCTCACTTATGGCTGAGACTCATTTCAACGCAATCTTTGCATGCCAGCAACATAGTTACAATCAGCCGAGATGTTGCGTTTGTAAATATAAACGAACTTCAGACGTAGCAATTGAAGTTTGTTTCGCCTTGCCCATTCATATACACAATTTCGCGAAGCACTGTTATGAACATTCCCACTATAAACGAAAAATACTTTTTAGCTGTGAAAAATGTTAGAAAAGTACCAACGAGTGGGAAAATAATTTCACTTACAAAATGTGAAAGCACCCTTAGCAAAAGCTAATATCAAATTCTTCTTCTTATGCTTTGCTTGTAACAAAAGTTGCGAGTTGGCTACTTTTCCATGCCAGACGGCGCCAGTGTCGCTCAATCTGCAGTTCTCCATAAAAATACGTGCAGTCTACTCATAATGCATACGATTAAGTTAAACGCATCTAACTATACGAAAAACTGCTTATGCGACGGGGCTTTTACGATTGGTGAGAGCATGGTTTTTATGACCAAAACCCTGTACTGTAATGTGAAAAATTACGAAATTGGTTGAAATCCATGATCAATCCCAGTGTAAATTTGTTAGTCCATCCGATGTTAAGACGATTTGAGCCAAAATTGAAATATATTCATAATTTTTCATTGATTTTAAATCATTTTGTATACAATAGAATATTCAGAATTAAATAAATTGTCGGCATGGACTGTGATGGGGAGAAATGGGACTTGATTATTAAAGCTGTCGGAATGGACGTGATTCCGAGGAGCTAGTTTATACTTGTCACACAAAAATTAGCGCTGCGTGTGTCACAACAACTGAGACGTGATTCCAAGCCACCTGCCAAAATCATTAGAACTGGTGATGAGTGGCCAGTGCTGGGCTAATGCGAAGTGCTTAGAAAGCAGTCTGCTATAGGTACTTAGTAAGGGGCAGTACCATTATCTCGATTCGCTTATCCCGTTCGCTTACTTTGTTTTTCGATAAGATCTAATGCCCATGTAAATCAATCTTCCATATATGTACTTATCTAATTATCAAAAGTAACAACGTACATATGTAGTATGTGTGATAAAATTGATAAAGCGTATCATCTTCATCTCATTCAACCGGTCTATGCCGCTGGAATTTATGGCAATTTAAGGCAAATTTAATAATCAAATTATTGCTTTGTGATGCCATTGAAGCCATATAACATATGTGTATATTATGTATGTATGAATACAAATTGTATCTGCTTTCTATTAATATATACTAACGGACGTCTTCATGTATAGTTTTGTGTTCTCTTAAACATTCACTTTATAACCATTAGGGTAAGCTAGAGTTCATAGAGTCTGGCATTTTTACTTCATTAATTTCCCTCGAAAATTGTAAGGTATGTAACAGGAAACGTTTCCATTTCTACTAACGTTTAAGAGCAAAGTGAAAGAGTGGATGATGGACATATCGACTGGGTTCCAATGTCAGAGGAACTGTGAGAAAAGTGTGCTTTCATAAGCGATATCTATCTATATCTGTTACGACTTTGATCCCAACATTTAAAGCGGATTCAACTCGATAGATAGAAAGGTCCTGAGGAAATCCAGCAACTAGTGATATAGATTTCTGGTTCGAAACTAAACTTAAAGTGCCAAATAAGTACTAGTTCATTAGTAACTCCAGTTATAAAATTGACAGTTTGGGTTTTTGTATTTCATATTTAAGATACATATATTTGAGAAAAGGCCACCAACAAAATAAAAACTGCTGTCACCTCAAAGAGCACCGACCATGTGCCTTTTTTCCCATACTTTCCTTTCGGTTCGGAACTATCGAAAAAGGGGATACTATCCTACTAGAAGCAACATGTAGAATTTAGGTCCGGTTCGGAGCCAATGAAATATTGCCAAGAAAAGAACTAGATCTATACTGTAAATTTTTGCACTACTTCGTTCCTATCGAAAAATTGCCAATAAAGCAACTAGTTCTAAAGTGGAAATTTTTATCTAACTAAGTAGTAAGTAAGCAGCGGATACAATTTCCACCGCCTAGGACATCGCTATGTTAAATTCGCCAGTTGAAAGCATGTAAAGAGATCGATGGCGAACTATTAGTGGTTCCGAATGCACTAGAATCGCACCAGTTTTGAACTATAGATTTTCCCTACGGGTCGTAAATATTTTTCTTTTCATTTGGCTGAGCAAAATCGAAACAATTTTCAACACATTTTTTCGAATGCCACACAGAAAAGGGTATTGCAAAGAAAGATTTTACTACATAATATGAAAAGAAAACGCAAACTAAATAAAATGTTAGTAATATTTACATTCAATGGCAGCTAGCCAGTTTTTAAGAAAGATATCTCAAATAATTGCTAAATCCCTTCGTCAACTTGAAAAAAATTGCACTCTTCCGAAATAGTATTTTGAACTGACAATAAATGGTCAGACTCTAAAATATCGTTTGGACTTGCCCATTGGCGGCCACCGTGGTGTGATGGTAGCGTGCTCCGCCTACCACACCGTATGCCATGGGTTCGAACCCCGGGCAAAGCAACATCAAAATTTTAGAAATAAGGTTTTTCAATTAAAAGAAAATTTGTCTAAGCGGGGTCGCCCCTAGGCAGTGTTTGACAAGCGCTCCGAGTGTATTTGTGCCATGAAAAGCTCTCAGTGAAAACTCATCTGCCTTGCAGATGCCGTTCGGAGTCGGCATTAAACATGTAGGTCCCATCCGGCCAATTTGTAGAGAAAATCAAGAGGAGCACGACGCAAATTGGAAGAGAAGCTCGGTCTTAGATCTCTCCGGAGGTTATCGCGCCTTACATTTAGTTATTTTACTTGCTCATTGTGAATTCGTACAAGTGACGAATGTTAGGAAAAAAAGTTTTTAATAGTTAACAGCGTCGATCACCTGTAGTGGAATTCACTAACTTATAACGATGCGATTTGTCGAGATTTTAATTAACGATTTTGTCGCTTGCCTTATCGATTGTACTATTTACTAAGTTAGTTTTAACGACTCAAAATAAATGACATTTAATTGCGTTTTAATAGTAGAAAGGTGGCAGCACAGCTTAACGAAACCTAAAAAATGCAAAAAGCAGGAAAGGAATGCGAAAAATAAATAAATGCGGTATTACTTTATTTTTTTCTCTGTTGGTATCGCAGTTATTCTTGTACCCCTTAATTGACCATCAAGTTGAGAAATAATATCATGAGCCAAGTTTGGGGTTAGTCGGTACAGCTTTCGAAAATCCGTTGCATTCAAGTGGAATGGGTTATCTACTTCTCTAAGAAGTTGTCTGTTCACTGGCGATGGACTCAGTAATTCTTCATCTTGTGATAAAACGTACGCCAAGTACTCATATGTCATTTGATTTACTATAAAGCAACTTTTCGTGTTTGAAAGTATTTCATTAAAGTTCCGATTTTCTTTTTTATTATACTCAGTTGAGCAGAGCTCACAGAGTATATTAAGTTTTATTGGATAACGGTTGGTTGTACATATATAAAGGAATCGAGATAGATATAGACTTCCATATATCAAAATAATCAGGATCGAAAAAAAATTTGATTGAGCCATGTCCGTCCGTCCGTCCGTCCGTCCGTTAACACGATAACTTGAGTAAATTTTGAGGTATCTTGATGAAATTTGGTATGTAGGTTCCTGAGTACTCATCTCAGATCGCTATTTAAAATGAACGATATCGGAATATAACCACGCCCACTTTTTCGATATCGAAAATTTCGAAAAACCAAAAAGGTGCGATAATTCATTACAGAAGACAGCTAAACCGACGAAACTTGGTAGATGAGTTTAGCTTGTGACGCAGAATAGAAAATTAGTAAAATTTTGGACAATGGGCGTGGCACCGCCCACTTTTAAAAGAAGGTAATTTAAAATTTTGCAAGCTGTAATTTGGCAGTCGTTTGAAGATATCATGATGAAATTTGGCAGGAACGTTACCCCCATTACTATATGTACGCTTAATAAAAATTAGCAAAATCGGAGAAGGACCACGCCCACTTTTAAAAAAAATTTTTTTAAAGTAAAATTTTAACAAAAAATTTAATATCTTTACAGTATATAAGTAAATTATATCAACATTCAACTCCAGTAATGATATGGTGCAACAAAATACAAAAATAAAAGAAAATTTAAAATTGGCGTGGCTCCGCCCTTTTTCATTTAATTTGTCTAGGATACTTTTAACGCCATAAGTCGAACAAAAATTAACCAATCCTTTTGAAATTTGGTAGGGGCATAGATTTTATGACGCTAACTGTTTTCTGTGAAAATGGGCGAAATCGGTTGATGCCACGCCCAGTTTTTATACACAGTCGTCCGTCTGTCCTTCCGCATGGCCGTTAACACGATAACTTGAGCAAAAATCGACATATCTTTAATGAACTTAGTTTACGTGCTTACTTGAACTCACTTTATCTTGGTATGAAAAATGAACGAAATCCGACTATGACCACGCCCACTTTTTCGATATCGAAAATTACGAAAAATTAAAAAAATGCCATAATTCTATACCCAATACGAAAAAAGGGATGAAACATGGTAAGGTAATTGGATTGTTTTATTGACGCGAAATATAACTTTAGAAAAAACTTTATAAAATGGTTGTGACACCTACCATATTAAGTAGAAGAAAATGAAAAAGTTCTGCAGGGCAAATTAAAAACCCTTAAAATCTTGGCAGGTATTACATATATAAATAAATTAGCGGTATCCAACACATGATGTTCTGGGTCACCCTGGTCCACATTTTGGTTGATATCTGGAAAACGCCTTCACACCACTCCCTTTTAAAACTCTCATTAATACCTTTAATTTGATACCCATATCGTACAAACTCATTCTAGAGTCACCCCTAGTCCACCTTTATGGCGATATCTCGAAAAGGCGTCCACCTATAGAACTAAGCCCCACGCCCTTTTAAAATACTCATTCACACCTTTCATTTGATACTCATATCGTACAAACATATTCTAAAGTCACCCCTGGTCCACCTTTATGGCGATATCTCGAAAAAGCGAACACCTATAGAACGAAGGCCCACTCCCTTTTAAAAATACTCATTAACACCTTTCATTTGATACCCATATCGTACAAACAAAGTCTAGAGTCACCCCTGGTCCACCTTTATTGCGATACCTCGAAAAGGCGTCCACCTATAGAACTAAGGCCCACTCCCTTTTAAAATACTCATTAACTCCTTTCGTTTGATACCCATATTGCACAAACGAATTCTAGAGTCACCCCTGGCCCACCTTTATGGCGATATCACGAAACGGCGTCCACTTATGGAACTAAGGATTACTCCCTTTTAAAATACTCATTAATACCTTTCTTTTGATACCCATATTGTACAAACAAATTCTAGGGTCGCCCCTGCTCCACCTTTATGGCGATATCTCGAAACGGCGACCACCTATGGAACTAAGGATTACTCCCTTTTAAAATACTCATTAACACCTTTCTTTTGATACCCATATTGTACAAACAAATTCTAGGGTCACCCCTGGTCCACCTTTATGGCGATATCTCGAAAATGCGACCACCTATACAACAACCACCACTCCCTTTTAAAACCCTCATTAATACCTTTAATTTGATACCCATATCGTACAAACACATTCTAGAGTCACCCCTGGTCCACCTTTATGGCGATATTTCGAAGCGGCATCCACCTATAGAACTAAGGCCCACTCCCTTTTAAAATACTCATTAACACCATTCGTTTGATGCCCATATTGTACAAACAAATTCTAGGGTCACCCCTGGTCCACCTTTGTGTATACTGAAAATCAGACTACATATTTATATTCATATCTAAACATTTTAAAATATGTAAATAATGCAATCAGACTGTTGAGCAAATAATTTAAGTAATCGCCACTTGTATGAATTCACAATGATGGAGGCTTCTTCATTTGTTGTTGTAGCGATAAGGACACTCCCCGAAGGACTTTGCCGGATGCAGATCCGGTACGTTCCGGTACCAAGCCCGACCATCTCGGGAACGATTTGTTATGACCACATGCGAACTTCTAAGCCATCCCGCCCTCCCACCGCCTAGATCAATAAGGAGTTCGGGGTTGCTTCTTCATTTGTAGGAACTCACAATGGACCCGCTTATTTCAAAGCCTTAGCTTTGGTGGTAGGTGACAAGTGAAATACATTAATATCAATATTATTACTTTTTTTTCGTACGCCCTAATAAACATTATAAATGTTTATCACATCATGTTATACATTTTAATGAAGCATTATTAAAAAATGTAATCAGGTTAAATGCTATTGTACCTTGAACTTGAAAATGCAATTCACGAATTCGCAAAAGGAAATCAATGGGGAAAAAATAAATTTTATTTTAAATCGCACAAAATCTTCAATGAATAAGGAATTTGAATGTGGAGGTCAGTGATATCGAGTGATGAGTCGTAAGGTGAATTTTTATGAAAATACGCCTACTCATTTGTACAGGGCGTTTATCGGCGGTAAATATACATTTTGGGGCAAAATACTATATGCTCAAGTGGTGGTTTAGGCTTTTAATGATGATAACGAAATTTCGAACTCGGAAGCATATTTTCCAGATTATTCTATTCCTTTTCTTTTCTGTCCCAGGCAAGTTCTTGGAGAGTTGGATATACAGTTTACTGCTGCTCAATGAGAGCACGTTATCAACCAACCTAGTATGAGTCTTATTTATTTAGGGTAAGTGGGGCTACGTTAAATGGATCGTGTACTAAATTGAAAGCTATTTACCGAGATTGCGATTGTGTGTATCTTAATAACGCTTATTGGGCTAAACTAGCCATAACTGCTCTGCTCCTCAAATTATTCAATTACCGATTTCATTTTCACATGCAAAAGTTTCTTCCTTTTTAAAAAAGCTTAACCGAGTAGTGCAAAACTGACTGAAAAACATTTAGGTCGGTTGTCAAAAAACGCAAAGTTTAAAGACACTTAAGGCTCATTTACAATAAATCCTTTGACTCAGACTTCCCCTAAGTCGGTATAGCAAGACAAGTCCTAAACTATGGATTGATTGATTCTGTCAGAGGCAAAGAATGGGCTGAGGATTTCTTTTTATCCATTAAAGCTCTGAAAGAATCAAAGCTTCAAAAGCCTTAACAATCTTAAAACTTTTAGAAAGCATATACAGCTAAAACTTTGAGCCTTTTTTGTACTAGATATATAACCAAACCAAATTTGGTTTCAAAGGTAGGTAATACCGTGCTGGATATGAGTGCACAGAAGTGAGTTTTAATTTTAAACTGGAGAACTTCACACTTGCAGTTCGAACTGGCGTGCCACGGGTTCCAGTAGATTGCTCTACCTACTGAGCTATCACATATCTCTATGAAAACATATTATAACACCTTATATCTATAACAAAATGTTTCTATAAAGAATCTATGACTTGCAGCACATTTCACAAATGAAATTTTCATTTTTAAAGTGTCAGCACCAATTTTAAACTGTCTGGGGTTGCTTAAAAAAAGACGTGTATACAAGTTGCTATTTTTTAAGCTTTTTGGCTTTGTTTCAAAGGAGGTAGACTCAGTGAGCTTGGGTTTTAAAATGTACACCTTTTCTTCATATAGTTTTTGCGAAAGAAATACCGAAAACCGGCCCAGAACTGACTAAAAGTTTTTATTTTTGGATTTTCAAAACATTTTTGGTTTTGTAATTTATTTAATAATTTGGGAAAAATTTAAACAACGTGACGTCAGGACGGACAAGGCGACAGCTGTTTCGATTATACCTTGTAAATCTCTTCAAAGCCTTTTCTCCCGGGAGTGGGAGTCGAACTCGCACTCCTACGATAGTTGAAATGGTTATAAACGCATTCAGCTACGTCATGCCTTAGTTGTTGTAAAGTTTTTCCCACTTGCCTTCTTTTTGCATATTTTAATCTTTTACACATTGCATACTTCGTATGCAATTATGTGTTAAAGCTATGCTTGGTACGACGGTTTCAAAGAAACTTTGGTTTTGTTGCTGTTTTTGTTCTATTTATAGAACTACAACGAATTAACCAATTTTGTCTGTTTGTTTGTATGACAAAATTGGAAATTGCAAATAGAACAAAAACAGCAACAAAACCAAAGTTTCTTTGAAACCGTCGTACCAAGCATAGCTTTAACACATAATTGCATACGAAGTATGCAATGTGTAAAAGATTAAAATGTGCAAAAAGAAGGCAAGTGGGAAAAACTTTACAACAACTAAGGCATGACGTAGCTGAATGCGTTTATAACCATTTCAACTATCGTAGGAGTGCGAATTCGACTCCCACTCCCGGGAGAAAAGGCTTTGAAGAGATTTACAAGGTATAATCGAAACAGCTGTCGCCTTGTCCGTCCTGATGTCACGTTGTTTAAATTTTTCCCAAATTATTAAATAAATTATAAAAAAATTAAAAAATTGCTTCAAATAAATGTTTTCATACATTTAAAAAAAAAAGCAATATGGGCAATCCCCGATTATTTAAATGATTTTTGGTTTTGTTTTAAAACTATTTTAAGATTTTAGACTTATTGTTCAAATAGGTTTTAAATTGAAACCCAATAAAATTGAAATTGGCAGGTTCCCAGTTTAGTAGAAAAAGGTTTCAAAATATGCTTAAGCCGAGGAATAGTTTAAAATTTAGGCTCAAATTTTTTAACCGCGTGATGATTGGAAAATTTAAAGCTTAAAGCAAATCTATGCATAATAATCATTATTACCAGGAAAGTTCAGAGATTAAACACGTGAAAGCTCCAAGGGGCTTAAAAGCACGTTGAAAACGTTCGAAAAATCTCTGAAAGTCCAAAGCCTTATAATGCTTAACGCATCACTAAACTAAATGCTTAAAAGGGCGAGTGCCTATATAATTTAATTAATAACTTGAAAATAAGAAAGGGTAAACATCTTATAGTTACAGTAGTCTTGAAACCTCCAAAAACTCGGAGCATTAAGGCTTTGAGCTTTTTAAAAGTATGAAGAATCAAAAAGCTTAGAGCTCAGAAGTACCAAAGTTTTAGTGAGTCAACAAACAGCTTAACATTGAACAAGCTTCTAGTTTTAAAAAGCTTGACGCGTGGCGCCTTGGGTAACATATTGTAACGATTTTCAAAAAATTCCTGATTATTTTGCAGCTTCTGTTAGCGTTCGAATCTCTGAACTGTGGAATAAATAACTCAAATATTCAGTATAGCAAAATGCGCTTTATTTACAACTCTACTGTAGTAGTAGTACTTAACAATTACAGTACCCGCCCTACATCACTTATAGCGTGTTAAAATCAAACTGACTCATTATCCCTCAGCTTGCGCTGCATTTATACTCTCTGTAGCCTCGTTCGCATATTCCTCCTAGGCTTTAGACTTTTCGAATAGCTGTCTATTTATTTCTCTTTTATGTAACTGAAATTCACGTTTGTCTTTCAGTTATATGCGTGTGTATGTGTGAGTAATAATTTTTGTTCTTAGCTGCTGCCTCCATGTATTTATGTGAAATATTTTCCTTGCTGTTAGCTTCGCTGTTTACATGTATGTGTGGCTGCATTTATTTAGTAGCAGCATTGTGATGTATCGAAATGGTAATATTCGCCACAATATGATTAAATAACCACCTATTTTTGGACCAATTTTAAAATTTTTTGATTCACCAAAAAGGTTTTCCCATTGTATTTGTTGCAGACTAAAGGCAAATAAACGTAAACCAACATGCAAGCTGTTCCGACTCAAACCAAAGAGGATTAATTTCCTTTATGTAAAAAAGTGTGTAGTTTGAAAGCTTGTCATCGTTAAATACTTTAATGCGATGGAAAGTTGGCAGGATTGTACGCTACTTACACCTTAATTCAAGCCCGGTAACAACATAATTCTACTCGGTTACAATGATATACAACTTTTCGTATTTCGTATATTCCCTGCAAAAATCGTGGGATCATGTGGTCCACTTGTGTCATACTGGAGTACTCTATGGATTTCTCTGATGTAATGCTGAGCTGGAATATATGGTCCTGTCCTAGGACATCGCAATATTAATTGTGTCATACTGGGTACTCCATGGATTACTGTGATGTAATGCTGAGCTGGAGTACTTATATGGTCCAGTCCTAGGGTATCGCAATGTTAATTTGACCATATTTTTTGTATGAATTGTGGTTAATTTTGGAGCACTCGATTGGTCGTTAGCGAGTACTCCATACGCATGGAGTAATCGCGATTTTTGCAGGGTTATAACAACGTTACCAGTAAAATAGGTGGTAAAATCTAGTTACCATGCAAAATTGTTTGATAAACATTTGTTTGAACAAAAAAATGTATTCATAGTATCTACTGTACAAGAATTTCCAAACAATTGTAATACTTTTCAACACAAAATTTAGCTCACATTTCCATTTTAGTCTCAATTGCCCATCTTTGTTTTGTAACGATGTTCAGTTACATAATATTCTGGTAACAAATTTACGGGTAACGCTTGGAATAAGGCCGCTATTGTGCATGCGGATAAGCTTGTAACTGCCTGATCAATTTAATTATTTACTAGCGGATTGAATACATTTGTTATTACGCTTAATTAAATAATATTTAAAAGACGGGTAGGTAATTGAAGAAAATATTAAAAATTGATGTAGTTGAATGGTATTATCTTTCTTTTGTCATTGTTCACACACAGATTGTTTCATAAGTATTTCTACTTATTACTCCAGATTAAATTATAATAAAATGCATAATGACAAAAACTGACAACGCTTCGCTGAGTCTCAGTCTGAAGTTAAATGAAAAGTGATTTATATTATAAGAATATTATTTTTATTTATTTATTAATATACAACTTCTTAAGCCTTAAAATTAAAGTAATATATTTTATTAATACATTTAATTCAATGTAGCGCTATTAATAGGTAAGCTGTAGGAATACATTTGAATCCACTCAGCACAGTAACTGTCAGTTCCAAAAGACGAATACCTGAGTCCCCCTCGTAGGGTGGTTGGAAGCATGTGTTTCCAATTCTGACCTACTCCAAGTAGTTTTAATATTTGCATCGGATTCCGATTAACTTAGTAACAGCAGCTCAGCGGAAAGTGTTGCTCATTTTGGAGGTTGGAAAGGACGCGTTTCCAATCCTCCTATTCCATCTCTCGTGTGGACAAAACTTCCCTCTATAATTCGATATTAAATAATGCATTTATCATTGTTGTCGGAATGAACGTGATTCCGATTAAAGCGCTACTTAAGGTTGTTTTCTTTACCCTCTTCGTCAACTTTCTACTTCTTTCATTCTTAATTTTACCCTTATTCCTACTATTCCTCTTCACCTCTCTTCCTATCACATTCATGGCATTCCATTCCTTTTCTATTTACCTTTCCCTTTCATTTTTTGTTTTACGTATCCTTTCCCATTTCTTTCTCTCTTTCCTTTTCCTTAGCATTTTTATTTTCGTTTTAATTTTCCTTTTAACCTTACTTTTTTATCCGTTTCTTATTCAATTTCCCTCTACTTCCCCTTTCATTTTCCTTTCACATTTCCATTTCAATTATCTTTCTAATTTCTTTTCCTAGTCCCTACCTTTTACTTTTCCCTTTTATATATTGATCTTTCTATACCTTTATTTTTTCTCTTTTCTCTTCTTCTCAATCTAACTCATTTTCTTAGTTTGCTTCTTTCACCTACCTTCCCTTCCTCACCTCTCGCCTTTGTCCCAACCCCTCCTACGTGTCCTAATGTTTTCCTCTGTCTACTGTTTTCCCCCTTTTTCCTTCCACCTTTTCTCACCCGTCCATCTATCCGTTTTGTCTAGATCTCCCTTCACCCCCTCATAAATCAATATACTAGTATTGGGAGAGATATAGCTGGTTGGGCTCTTTTTCAAGAAGAAGTTTGTCACGGTATATATATATTTTTTTTTCAAGTTATTTTTGCGTAGCTTTCATTACATCTTATTATGGTTGTCAGAGATCTGGTCTATGAGGATGATTTCGAGTTGACCAATATTCCAGCTGCTTATACGTAAGTATGCTTTTAATGATTTCAAGTCTGTGAGCGGGGTTACAAACCATTACGCTAACAGCCTTCCGTACAAGAGGTTATGGGTCTTAATTCCTTCCAGCATGGGTAGAAATAGCTTACAAAGACAAGGTTGGCCGATTTTTGCACAATAATGGTCACAGGTCCTGGCCCACACATCGTTGAGCTTTGTAATAAAATAAATAGCTATCTCCCTGGTCTCTCCAGTTTTTTCGGCTCGCGAAACCTGACCAAATCAACTGCGACCTTATTTACAAACTGACGCGGCAAATGTCGACCATATTGGACGCACGCGCATATTGCATGTACGCGTCCCCGATATGGTCGCCAAGCCTAAAGGTTGCTCACTAGAAGAAGATATTCCCATTATGTCCCCAGAACACCACCTACACAATGAGACGAGAGTACTCCCAATTAGGGAGAGAAATGAAATGCTGAACAAACAGTTTCTATTGAATACCCAGAAACCTGGGAATCCCAACAGACATCTGATTGAAGAGATAACACCTCCAGCGCTTAAAACGTTAGGTTAGGTTGAACTGGCCGGTCCACGAGGACCTCACACAGACTGAATAAGTCCGTAGTGTTACCAGTGTAAGTTTGTTTTAACGACCAAACTGAAAAAACCCTACCAAAACCCAGGACCTTTGTTATAAAATAACTCCGTCCTCTTGGCAAATACTAGAAGCTTCCTAGGACTTAAGCCACTATTACGCATTTAGATGCTGTGGTATGCGAGATTATTGCCTTAATTGCTGCTTGACTGTCAATATAAATTTAACACGATTGCAGATTGGGCTATTATCTTCCAGGGTTTCTACTGCTTTGGTTACGGCTAGTATAGGATAGGGCTTACAATCGCTGTAAAAATCCAATGAGAAAGAGAGGGCGATAAGCCCCACGTACACCTCAGCATTCTTTTACATGCATAAAGTGCCGTTGAAGCCTTCTTCACCCTCCCCTCCACGTTGAGCTTCCATGACAGCTTACTGTCTGGGATGATTCCTAGATATTTTGTGCAAGGTTTCTCCTGTAGGGTCACCCCTCCTAACTTAGGCCTGGGACCTTGTACCTCTTTGCAAACAAGACCATATCCGTCTTGTCCACGTTGACTTTCAACCCGACATTTGATTCCCAGGTATGACTATCCCGAAGCGCCCGATCCATCAAAGAGCTAATCGTTGGAAGGCACTTTCCACTTATGACAACGTCATCCGCGTAAGCCGTAAGTTTTACGGGACCCTCATCGAGTCGCCTGGTAGGAAAGCTACAAGAGCAGTTCTCCAAGAGTGCGGTACATGATTCAGTCTTATGCACCCATCGAATATTATTTTAAGCCATTCCACGATCGCCCTGCTTGAAATTTGTAGCAAGGCCGGGAATATACCCTCTGCGCCCGGCGATTTAAACTTAGAAAACGTCTTCACTACCCATTCGATCTTGGTATCGGTCACCAAGCCCGGCATTACCCGCTCCGTGATCGAAGTGTGAGTGCTGTCTGCTGGCTATTCTAAACCATCTCCCGATGGGAAATGTGTATCGAGAAGCACCTCAAGGGATTCCCCACTATTACGTGACCATTCCCCGTTTTCTTTCTTTATTAGTCCCTGGACTATGTTTCCGCGTGCTAGGACTTTTCTCAACCGTACTGTTTCGCTGGACCACTCTATGTCCGTACAGAAACTTTTCCATGAGATTCTCTTCGCCCTGGAAATTTCACGCTTGTAGATCCTCAGTAGATTCCTGTACTCGTCCCGACACGCTTCGCTTTCCGCGGTCTTTGCTAACTGAAACATTTCTTTTACCTGTCTTCTTAGAAGACTCAGCTCATTGCTCCACCATGGCGGCTTTGCTTTTCCTCTGAATCTTCTTAGAGGGCAAGCTTTGTTATACGCAATCATAAGCGTCCTTGTTAGGAATTCATTAGACTCCTCCAGTTCTTCCACATTCTCAACCTCTTTGGGTTGTCCCAGTTTCGTTTCCACCTGTTTCTGGAATTTAGTCCAGTTTGTTGACCTAGGGTTCTAAAGGTTCCTCCCTTCTCTACCCTCTTTAGGGGGTTGCTGAAGCTAATATACGCATGGTCGGAGAAGGATGGTCTATCAAGAACCATCCAATCATACCTTAATATATCACGTTCGAAGCTCAGTGAAATATCCAAAACATTGCCGGATGTTGCACCAATGTATGTAGGGACATTTCCCCTGTTGGCTATCTGCTAATTGGTTTGCAGGATGTAACAAAATAGAGATTGACCTCTCTCGTTCGTATCTGCTCCTCCTCACGCATTGTGGTGCGCATTTGCATCCGCGCCTAGGACCAACCGCCCTTTGCGCCATTCGTCCTGTACTAGCCTCTTGCACTCCATCGGTGGAACCTCCGCAGCATGGGCCATGTAGCAGGATGCCAGGATAAATGCCTGCTTATTCCTTTGCTCAACGGCCACCACTACGACGTCCTCAGTAATGCAATTAGGCAGCATATATGGATGCAGCTGTTTCCTTACCATTACTACAGGTCACACCCGCCCTTCCGTTTGCGCATAGTAAACGCCAAATCCGCGCGCGCTAAGTCCAGGAACCTTTCCTCTCGATGAGAGCCACGGCTCCTGGATCAGCGCCACGTCAAACGAACCCTCCTCAAGGGTTAGGAGGAGTTCGCTCGACGCCACTTTACTGTGTTGGGGGTTTATCTGTAGGACTCGCAGCACCATTGGGCTGTTTTTCCCCCTCTAGCACCTTCGTCGTGACGTCGTCTTCCTCCCCTTACCCTTTTGGTTTAGAGTGTTCGAAGCCCCCTTCAGCCTCTTGTAACTGTTGTGCCGGGTGTTCTTCTGTGCGCCTCACAGCACCATCTGGCTGTTGGCCCTCTTCTAACACTTTCGTGGTGACGTCGGCTACCTCCACCTGTCTTTTTTCCTGTGTCGATATGTTCGGATTCTGATTCTGCAGAAGTCGTAGTGTATCCTCCGACTTCATCACGCATGGTATCCATTCCTTAAGTTTTGGTAGCGTGGGGATTTGCGCTTTATCCACCACCTCAAACCACGCGTTCGTGCCTTGCCTTTGGAGGTTTGGAACCACTTCCTCCAGCCACCGCAAGCTCGCGATGTTGTCGCACGCTATCATCTTCACACCATTATACCATCCTCCCGAATCAAAGGTTGGAAGTGGCTTACTTAGTTGTTCCCACATCATCTTAAGCATTAAGCTAATAAGCTCCCCTTCTACAGATCTCCAACTTTCAGTAGTCATCTGCCCGAAAGGACTGCTACGATCAACCAGCGCCACAGTTAGTGACTGCTTTGCCACATCACTCAACTTCTCGGGAAAAGCCGGTTGCAGAACCGAGGGCTTCTCGCAGCAAACTTTTTCCTACTTCTACGGCCTCATGGGCCCATTCCAAGTGCTCTCGCTCCTCGAGTCTGACGCATCGCTTAATGCGTATTTGTCGTCCTTAGCTTGCGACTGAGTCCTCCTCTTCTCATCCTCCTTATTACAATTTCGTAATGATTCCTTCATCTTGGTCGTACGACCACCTGTCCGACCAGGCGGGCTCAGCGGTCCAGTATTATATATGGGGAAAAAACCGTCAACCACAGCAGCGTCCCTTATTGTGGTAAGGTCATCAATACTTCCAGAGGTGGTCCGGTATCGGGAAGGCTCCGTTCGAATAGAGCCGAATTTATTCCCTGGCTGCAAATCGTCCAATAGGCACGGTCTCTTCAATTGCCGTGTGAAACCAACGCCTGTTGAAACTGTTTCCTTGGACTCGCGTTAGAGCATATTGATGACAATTCGTGATCGGTCGCGCGTATTGGATAGGGCGAAGCACTGCTACAACAACAAGGTTGGCCATCACGGCCAATTTCCTATATTTACTACGTAATTTCTTTGAAACCCTATACTTTCTCATATGAGATTAAAAAAACTTAAAAACCATTTCCCTTAAATGCGAAAAATAACTGGCTTTTCCTACAGTTTTTCACATCGGCAAAGAATGCGCTAAATCGATTAATATTCCTCCTCTTATAACTTTTATGAAGGAAAATTGTACACATAATAAATCATTTTCATCATGACCTTAGCCTCCTAGATCACTTTGGCCATTGCATTGTAGTTGTGGATTAAAAGGAGTAAGGGAAGACTTGATCTTCTTGTCTTCCCTCAAAACAAATGTTGAATTTGATTACAAATTTATAACTACAAATATGCCGCTGTGTACTAATACATATAAATAAAAAATAAATAGTTCTCACACAGTATATATAAATTTGTGACTGTCACTAAAGAGGCCAGGGTCTAGTCATATTGCCAACTTATTGCGAAGTTGCTCTTTTTCCAATTGTGGCCTTAATTAATTGTTTTGTATGCGTGGGTGCACATGCGCACAATCTCTTATTACATTCGTATATTCATTTGTACATGCGTATTGATATGCGCACCTTCGCTACCACCCCTAATAGAGGGAATTGCGATTGATGGGAAATAACTGATCGATTACTATTGAGCTAAAAATAAAAATGAAAACAAATAAGCCGAGTAGGTACACATACATACATACATACATAAGGACATATGTACGTAAATCAGTACGATGTGAATTAGTGACTTATTTGGCATATATCTATCTGATTTTCGGTAGGTGCGATATATTGCAAAATTCAATCTCCATAAAAAACTAGCCATTACAGCAACTCATATCTGAAATTCCTCTCCTTTTTTGATATAATGCGTCGATCCCAAAGCATCAGACCCCGTAATTTTTGACACTTCGCCGAGTCTCAAACGCCTGTGTTTTAGAAAGAGAAGAAAATGAATATTTCGTACTTGTAAGCCTTTGTAATGACCAAGTCCTCGTCCATCACCAACTCTCGGTGGATATCTTCCCCAATCTTCGCTGCCAAATTCGAGTGCCGATAGAAATACCTGACCAAAGTGTAGATAAGAGACCGACAGTAAGATAAGATACGTTTAAGCGTTATTTGTTCGTCGTGAAAGGGCGACATTACTTCGGGTATAGTCTCTTTCTCACCACAAATCACACACCACAACTTTTACTTTGCTCTCTTTGTCTTGCCTTTGTCTCTTCGTTTAATGATCACGTTAGCAAATTCGGCTGACGTGGTCTAGTGGGCTAACTAATCAAGGACTCAAGAGACTAGCCAATTAACATAAAATTATTTTCGAGATTTAATTTAAAGCGAGAGAGCCCCTCGGCGGTTGTTTGGCAAGACCTATAAGAGTATTCTGCTATGAAATGCTTCTCAGCATAAAACGTGTAGCTCCGTCGCACCAGTTTGTTGGAAAAATTAAAAAGTAGTACGACGCCAATTCCTCGGAAGTATGTATGTATATCGCGCTAAGTTATTATTGTTATTGAAAAGTACTCCACATCTCAAATTCCCGGGATTTCCTTTATCATCTCTTAAAAGGATTAGACTATTAAAGGTGTATACCCATAAATTGCGATCTTTAAACCGTTTTTCTAGGCTGTCATCATAAAAAGAAACCAAGGCTAACGTGTCACGTTTGGTGAAAGTTCCTAGCGTTTTCCAAAGATCAAAGACAGACGGAAAAAACAACCAAAACGTTCTTAGCTGTGTTGTATACCTCACATTCAAATTCCACGAAAACTTCTTAAGCCTATCGGACCACAAATACGATTTTTGTGAATATATCTATCCTTGCACCACCTAGCGGAATTTTTTCTTATTATTGCATTGTCATCGGGTTCTGAACTATATTCCAGGTTTCAAGCTTGTAGCTTATCGGGAAGTTACTTAAATTTCAATTACAAAATTCGTGCCAGCCGTCCAACCAGCCAGCCTGTGAAGTCAACCTAAATAAAACCGTTTAAAAAATTGTTTTCCATATTTTATTTCTCTAATAAAAAAGCGTCTGATAAAAGTTCGTAATCATTCATTTCAATAGATAAAAATCTCTTTTACGGCCAATTTATGCTTGCAATTTCAAAATTTATGCCCACTTCACATTATTGTTAAATCGTGGAATAATTTCTTACCGTTAGTGATAAAAAAAACAAGTAAGGAATGCTAAGTTCGGGTGTAACCGAATATTACTGAGAACTGTGGACATAGAATCGACTTTTACATGGATACATACAGATGGTAATACTAAAAAGTGGAGCAACTTGTCACCGTGTAGGAAAAAGAAACTGGGGTAACCCTGGAATGTGTTTGTATGATATGAGTATCAAATTAAAGGTATTAATGAGGGTTTTAAAAAGGAGTGGCCCTTTGTTGAATATATTAAGCCAGAACATCATCTATCTGGTACCGCTGATTTATTTATACATGTAATATCACGAACAGTATTCTTGCCATGATTCAAAGGGCTTTTAATTTCGCCCTGCAGAACTTTTTCATTTTCTTCTACTTAATATGGTAGGTGTCACATCCATTTTACAAAGTTCTTTCTAAAGATGTATTTTCCGTCAAAAAACCAATCCAATCACCATTTGTCATCCCTTTTTTCGTATTTGGTATAGAATTATGGTATTCATTTTCCGAAATTTTTGATATCGAAAAAGTGGGCGTGGTCATAGTCGGATTTCGCCAATTTTTAATAGCCAGATAAAGTGAGTTCAGATAAGTACATGAACTAAATTTAGTAAAGATACATCGATTTTTGCTCAAGTTATCGTGTTAACGGCCGAGCGGAAAGACAAACGGTTGACTGTGTATAAAAACTGGGCGTGGCTTCAACCGATTTCGCCCATTTTGACACAGAACAGTTATCGTTATAGCAGCTATGCTCTTACCAAATTTCACTCTTACTTACCAATTTTTGCTCGATTTATGGCATTAAAGGTATTCTAGACAAATTAAATGGAAATGGACGGAGCCACGGCCATTTTGACATTTTCTTTTATTTTTGTATTTTGTTGCACCATATCATTACTGGAGTTTAATGTTAACATAATTTACTTATATGCTGGAAAGATATTCAATTTTTTGTTAAAATTTGACTTAAAAAATTTTTTTGTTAAAAAGTCAAATTCGTCATCCGATTTTGCTAATTCTTATTTAGAACACATATAGTAATAGGAGTAGCGTTCCTGCCAAATTTCATCATAATATCTTCAACGAATGTCAGATTACAGCTTGTAAAACTTTTCAATTACCTTCTTTTAAAATGTTACTAATTTTATATTCTGCGTCATAAGGTCAACCCACCTACCAAGTGTCTTCGCTTTATCCGTTTTTGGTAATGAGTTATCGCACTTTTTCGGCTTTTTCTAAATTTTTGATATCGAAAAAGTGGGCGTGGTTACAATCCGATTTCGTTCATTTTAAATAGAGATCTGAGATGAGTGCACAGGAACCTACACACCAAATTTCATTAAGATACCTCAAAATTTACTCAAGTTATCGTGTTTACGGACAGACGAACGGACGAACATGGCTCAATCAATTTTTTTTTCGATACTGATGATTTTGATATATAGAAGTCTATATCTGTGAGCTCTGCTCAGCTGAGTATAAAAAGCTTCTGATAAAAGTTCGTAGTCATTTTTTCAATGGAAAAAAATCTCTTTGACATCCAAATTAAGATTGCAATTTCAAAATGTATGTCCACTTGATATTATTGTCAAATCGTTGAATAATTTCTTACTGTTAATGATAAAAAAACTAGTTGAATGTACTCGTGTACTACTTATCAGAGTAGTCATTTGGTCAATCCAATTTATAGACATATGACGAGTCTTGGTGATATTTGGTAAAAATAAAAGAAAAGAAGTAAAGCGATGATGATAAATTTGAATGATTTATGGAGGTATTGTATAACAATGATGTTGTGTGTATGCACATTAGGGTGGTCTTCAAAAGTTTCAAACTTTGCTATTGAACTTATTTTTTGTTTTCACGAAACGAAATTTTGCCCCCGTGTTTTAATTGTAATCGGCACCAGAACTAATATGTTAGATTTTTGACCAAAGTATTGCCGTTTCTATGGTTGGGACTGAAAAAATCATTCATTTTATTTTTTAGGGGACACCCTAATGTGAATATAGAGTGCAAACATAAGCTGATAGTAAACCAGCTAACATAGGAGAATCATATTATTCGATATCTCTCTTAACACCAGAAGCCCAGACACTCGAAGCCATTCTGCTTACGCATTTCGGTGCAAACCTGCGGCTTTCCAATCATCAGCAGAGCTTTCGAAAACTACATAGCACCAACACAGCGCTAAACGCCATTAACCCATAGATAAATTGCGGATAAAACCTAGAGCAACATCATAGAAAAGTATTCGCAGCGCTAGACTTATCAAAAGCTTTTGATTTAATAAATCACGGTACGGTACTGCAACACTTGGAAGGGTCCACCGTTCCTCCTAGTCTCAAAAGATGGACTGCAAACTATCTGTCTGGACGGCAGGCATCCGTGCAATTCAGTAACGTAACATCTAAGCCCAGAATAATTAAACAAGAGGTGCCACCGGGGGGACACAACAAATGGGGTTGCACTGAAACGACAGTCCTTGGTCGGGAAAATCCCGAGTCGCTCCGGTATATAGAACCGACTGCCTTGGGAAGCGGCGGTGTCCTTTACCCGCTTCTATTTAATTTCTGTATATCGAAGCTCTATGGCAACGATAATGGCATCCATTGGTGAGCTGTGCAAAAAACAAATAAACAAATATCTCCCTAGTCTCTCCAATTTCTTTGCCCCGCGAAACCTGATATTGGCACCGACAAAATTATCAGCCACCTTATTTATATCTTGGTGAAGACAAATGTCGACCATATTGAAGATCCATGTCAATGGCATTCCGCCACCGACTATCTTACATAAAATACTGAGTGTGAAGTTCGACGAGGATCCACATGGCGAGCATGCATTCGTAATTGTACCTAAAATCCAGAGCCGTAACAAAATCCCCAAATCTATTGGCGGCAGCACTTGGGGTAAAGATAAAGAAACGCTTATTACCACTTACAAAGCAATTGACCGCGTCCCCGATATGGTCGCCGAGCCCAAGGGGCTCTCAGATCTGCTACGGGCTGTCTTCTTTTGTCCTCAGAACACCAGCTACACAGTGAGGCTATAGTGCTCCCAATAAGGGAGAGAAAAGAAATGCTGAATAAACAGTTCCTGTTGAATGCCCAGAAATCAGGGCATCCCAACAGATATCTGATTGAAGAGTCCCCACCTCCCAGGGACATAAGAAGTAGTCTTCGCATGCATTATAAAGAAATACGGCACCTTAGACCTCAGCCGTTTGTAAAATAAAATCACCAAGAGGTCCTCAGTGATACCCACAAAAAGGCGTCCGGCCTCCATGCCAGGAATTGCCCGGTTAACCCCATCAAATACCTGGAACTCGCAGTAGAGGCAAACAAATTCGATCTGGATACCATAACAGGTTGAACTCTTACCTATCCAGAATCAACCCAAACATACAATAATTATGTCCCGCTTGTAACGTGTCTCCACTGACACCAACCATCTTTTCAAAGTAGAACCAACACCTCTAAAAGCAATATCCATATGGTCCAACGATGTTTAATCTGCTAGTTTCTTTGGAATTCCGTTAGAAGGCTTTGAGAGAAATTAGAATGAGACTGATTGGACTTGTCGTCTAGGTAAGCGCTGGTTTTACACCTGCTGATCTCAGCAGATTCAGAAATTTTACTGGCATCCTGAGTACCCAAACTTCACAAGAAGCCCCCTTGTATTGGGTTCATGTCCAATTTGACCGCAAGTCTTATCATATTGCATATTGAGGCAGTTTTGAAGTCAATAATTTTGAACTAATGAAAACCAGACATTAAGGAGGGGGTTTTTTTGTGCGAGTTTAAACTCCAGCTAAAGTTGACTAGAGTTTAACTCCGCCACTTCGGCCGCTTAAGCTTAGATGAACAGCAAAATTGTATGTTATCGAACCAAGTGGCAAGGTTTAACTCTAGTCAACTTTAACTAGAGTTTAAACTCGCACTGAAAAATCAGGCATAAGATTTGGAATAGGGGAATTTCCCCCTGATCTTGATACTTCCACAAAAAACTAAATTTAAGCGCAATGACATTTGCGGCTTCGAAACGTTTTCTCATGTTACCAATCAAGCAGTCCAAAAGAATGTAAAAATCTTGCTGTTTGAATTGAGTTTCGGAATCACACTCGGTGATTCGCCAGGCAATTCATCGAACTGGCGCTTTATTATCTTCCCTCTTTTCTTCTTTTCTCTGCGAAGGTATTCACAACTCCTATACTCCCTGCCAGAACCTTGCATTCTTGAAGTACGATCGACCATTGATTCCTGAACTTCTTCAACTCATCAATCAGGCTACGTATATTTTCTGTTTCCACGTCTAGTGTGGCATTCCTAGCTTTCAGTACCAGATTGCGATGGTTGATTACCGTCAACACTTTGAGCCAAATGGAGGCTAAGAGGATATACTCAAATTTCCCTATATATGCTTCAATACCTTTCGAATCCGTTACTGTTTCTGAACTCAGATTCAAAAGCTTGATTTCATCAATAGCTTTCAATAGCGGAATGTGAGTTGCAAAAGGTTTCACACTATCCACACGAGGAGACCATCGTGTTTGTGACATGCTGTGCAACGAGCAATTAGTTTTTTCCTTGAGAATTTCCCATCTCTGAGGGCCTGCGCTAAAGATATTATACAATTTCTGCGTAATACTGAAAAATGTGATGACTTCTGTACAACATTCAGCAGCTTGCACTGCACATAAATTTAAACTATGACAAGCACAAGGTGCAAATATTGCCAGGGAGTTATCTCTCAGGATATGACTCTGCGCTCCTTTGTAATTACCGCTCATATTACTGCCATTATCATACCCTTGCCCACGGCAGTCATCCAGGGGAATATTGTGCTTTTTTAGAGTGCTGCGAATCAGCTCAGCCATAGCTTCTCCTGTTTTTGCGTTACAATCGACAAACTCTAAGAAGCGTTCATGGATTTTCCATTTTCCGGAGTCCCTGTCTAATAAAACATAAAGCAATATAAAAACAGTCTGCTCAATATGCGCCGAATAAGGGGTTGCATCCACTATTACTGTATAATACTTGACGGGCTTTCTCTCGCCTTCTATCTTTCTAATTACTTGACTTGCACAGATTTCTATGAACTTATTTTGTATTCCATCAGACAAATAATGTGCTTGGAGACGATTCTTTTTCGTTTGAGATTCCCTCACCTTCTCCAGATGTTCATGCAATAGGGGGTCATAATTGCTGATCAGTTCCAAAATACCAAGAAAGTTTCCATTTTTTGGATTTCCGATCAATGAATTATACCCTCTAAATGCCAATCCTTTTTCTCCAAGAAATAAAACAACATCAAGAATTCTGCGAAGTATCTCTCTCCAGCGAGCTGCTTCATTTTTAAGGGTTTCCGCTAAGAGAAAATCCACTCAACTTGCATTTCGAATTCTCATTTCATATTGGCGCCACTCTATATAGCAAGTTTTATGATTTTGACTATTTTCGTGTTCAGGAATTTTGTCGTGCAACCTCTTCCAACCTTTTTCTTTAGAATAACCTGAAGATTTTGTGAAAGCTGATCGGGTATTTGCGGAAATTTTGCTGAAAAGCCGGCATGGAAAACAAAAAGCGCTTCTTTTGTTGCACTCCAAATGAGCCAAGTACGCTTTACTTTTTCTCCGTTTTTTTAGAGTAGTATGGAGTATGATTTGAAAGAAATGGCGACCACTTAAGTCGTTGGGAAGTCGAAATAAAATGTGATTTTAATGATCCGCCACTGACTATCGATAGTTTTAGAGCTCTAAATTAAAGGCCGGCCGAGCATGCAAAAAATGATAACCAAATAATGTTCTTCTTTTTGAACTCAGGAAAACCTGCACAATATGTTTCCGGATCTTGGAACATGGAACTGAACAAAAACATTATTTAGATTGTCTTCATTGTCTTCCCCAAAGGATTTTTATTACTGAGTAATGAGCTATGTATTGCAAATAATACAAGGAAAGAAGGGACGCCGCTAAATCAGAGAAGTATCCGAGAATGCCAAACATGAAAGATCGCGAGGTCGTAGTCCTAGACAGGCAATGATACATACATATACGCTGCGTAATATGACGGACTCGACAAATCGCATCCACACGAATGGGATAACTTCTTGTTTTTCTGCACTTATGTCAGCAGGCACAACATTTATTTGAAAGATACCGTTGTGTGCAAGGCTTATAGCTCATATAAAGTAAAACTTACGTAAGGAATTATTATAAGCCGTAAGGTAGAATACAACGACTTTATTATAAGGCTTATGGACCAACAAAAATAAGGCTTATTTACATAAAGCCTTACTAAAAGAAGCTACTTGCTGTATTAGGACCTTTTATATAAGGCTTATATATAGCCCACCCAAAATCAGGCTTAAATAAGCTGTTATAATAACGAGGTTTAATAAGGATTGATATACCATAGTATAACCTTCCCACCCAGCATTTTTTGAAATTATTAATCATATTAGAGTCTTTTTCGAGTCTCCAGCATGATCAAAATAAGCATATATGCGCTCATTTTCTGATCAGAAAAGACTCCCTCGTCGGGAGAAAATGGTATCCTACGCGCTAATAGACTTGGTGAGCCTCTTTTAACCCATATTTCTAATCAGTATTTAGTCTTTTTCGAGTCATATTTACCATCATTTATGAGTCTTGTGGGAATAATTTTTAAATGTGTTTTAAAGCTTTTGCGATCAAAAGAAGACTCGAAATCGACTCCCTCTTATGAGTGAAATATGATTTATTGAAAAAGAAATTGTTTACTCAATCATATTTCGATCCCCAATGTGATCAATTTGTGATCGCTTTACATTTTGTTGATGCTTTTTCAATAAATACCCACTCAGCATTTAGGTGATTCAATTTTGAATTGCCCTACATATCAATTCAATTTGATTACTCTTTCTGACTAAAGAATGAGTTATCATACAATTGAACAAAAGAAATAATCAAATATGAATACTTTTAATCATGAAAAACTAAAAAGCATTTTCGATCAATTTTTGGAATCATTTTTGAAGTCCTTAAAGACTAAATTTTAATATTTCATAAATACCAACAAGAAGAATAATCAAATATGCTTACCTGTGATGATCAAAAACTGAATATAGTTTTGCAATCACATTTTGGAATCATATTTGAATCAAATGTGTTTACTTTAGGTGATCAAAAATTTATAATCATTTTTCATTCAGCTTTTTTTTTCCTGAATCTTTTATGAATATATTTGTTGACTGAATAATGAATTTTATACTTGTTGAAATTTTACTTTTCATTAAAAATCTTATTTTTTTCTCATACAGATATTTTTTCAATCATGAAGCTAAGGAAAAATATATATATAAATTTTATTATTTATGCAAAAGATATTCTTAAAGACAAAAATAATGTAATGCTGCTCGTGAACGAAGATTTCCCCAACCATTTCTCTCCTTCAGCTTCCCAGAAAATACATAATGATTGGACAATACATCGGTCGTGAGCTATTTGAACCCCAGGTAAGTGAAACTATCTTGACATTCCTGGATACGGCTTCAACATCCCGTATCGTATCCGTATTTTAAGATGCAGACGATAATGCTGATGTTGGATGTTGTAGTCGCAGGTGTCAAGTTTGTTTGCGAGTTAGCTGTGGTTCGAATAGCTCACTTTCGCATGCTTTCTACCCATGATGAAATAAGATTATTATGTAGTATCATATTTTGAATGAGATATGAAGAATAAATGCATTATAATGGCATTCAAAAATGATTCAAAAATCTCAACCAAAACGATTGAAATATATTCACGAATATGATCAGAAAATGACTGTGAAAAGCAGTCAAATATTACTCTAAAACTATTAAAGCTCAATTTTACAATAATATCAAATATGAATAAAAAGCGTTTCGAAATAGGAATCATAAATGATTATTCAAGAATAATCACATTTATGGTACATTTTTCTCCCGACGATACGTTAATTTTCGAACAGAAAATGCTTTTAAATTTGAACGTTTTTAATCATCTTGGGTATGATATTTAAATATTTTTTGATCAAAATTTTCAAGAAATGCTGGCTGGGTATAATATTTCACTCATAAGAGGGAGTCGATTTCGAGTCTTCTTTTGATCGCAGAATTGATTAAACAGTTTTTAGTCGTCAAAAGAATTCGAAAATATCTCATTGTGGTGATTTATACTTTAATCAATCTTCCATATGCTATGTGGGTTATTATATGTTTTATTGCATATATAAAATTGTTCGGACTTATAATAACACACCATCTGACTTCAAACTCCTTTATTCATATTTATAATAACCTACATATTTCAAAACTGCATTCATTTGCAAGATATCGTTTGGAGTCACTGTAAAACACATACCAAAAATTTGAAAAAGAGGTTCTCAGACAGTGTGGAATGTAGAGTTTACACTTTTCTTGGGTTCCTTAAAAGGGCGAAAAGTAGATTTCATTAATGAAAATAGTTTCATCGGCGTTCGTAAATTAAAACACAGATAGCATCTGCTAACTATTTTTTTGTTTTTTATGAAATTGGAGTAAAAACTTATTTAAATATTATGTTATGTCTTTTATGAAAAAAATTAATAAAACGCTTAGAGAGTTGCCTTAAACTATTAGCTTTTTTCCTTGGCCTTAAAAATTTTTATTTAGCCTTTTTTAGCTTTTTATTTTTGTCAATCTAGCCTTTTTTATGAAAAAGTTCTGGCGACACTGCTGACAAGCGACAAATAGTGACGTCCTTTTGCAAATAAAAACAATAATAGAAGTAAATAACAGATAATATAAGTTAAAAACAATCTTTTGGACCTTTTTTTATCATGATACATTTTTTTTTTTTTATTTTCCTCTACCTTTTGCTATAAATTATATTTGTGGCTGCCGCGTTCAAAATAATCAGCTTTGATTGTTTTGTGGTCGCCGTCTCATCAGACCATTATCTTCAATAATCTAAATTTTATTTGTTGACTCTGAAATTCCTCTTTTTATCATACTGTCACGGATATTAGCATCACTAAATTATCCCATCACTAAGGCGATGCTAAGGCCATGCCAAGCAGTATTTACGTTAATAATTAAATCAAGTATACACATATATAAGGCAGCCCAGAGAGATGTCACACACAGATGCATTTACTTATATGCCTATGTGCGCAAACTACAAACATTCACATCAATAATTCAATCTTTATGCGTCTACACATATGTACGTATACGAGCAGCGGAGCGGCAATGCACAAACACATGCATATATTTTATCTGAGTTGTCACAAGAGAGCAATAATTTGTGCACGTAGTTGTGGCTGGCGATTTTGTAGCCGAAACAACTAGTAAGTTCTGGAAATCGAAGAGCCTAGAAGTATGCAGCGTAAACTATAAAAGCGGGGAAAGCGAGTAAGAAGTAATTCAGTTTGATTTGAGTTGTCAAGCAGTTTGATTAAGACGATATCTAGCGAGCAATAGCAGTGTTATTTTGAATAGTAGAGTTTCATTGAGCTATCAATCAGTGTGGTTATTAAGCAAGCTATTCGTTGCACAGTTTGTTATTGTGAAGTACTTTAATAAAGGCCATTTTGCATTATTACAAATTGGAGTTATTTATTCAACAGTTTAGTGATTCGAACTTAGCAGAGGATTGCAAATAAGAGGATTTGCAAGCAAATTCGTTACAATTGGTGTCAGAAGAGGAATTGTTGAATAAATTCCAGAGGACAACAAGGACATGACAAAGTTCAGTGAATTGAAGATCCAGCAACTAAAGAAGGAGTTGGGGAGCCGTGGATTGAATACAAGCGGCGTTAAACTCGAACTTCAGGCACGGCTACGAGAGGCAATGGAAGCAGAAGGAATTGATGTGGAAAAGTATGTCTTTCACCTCGATGGCGAGGAGACAACAAAAATTTAAGAGAAAAACGAAACATCGCAGACGGTTACCAGCACAGACTTGAACATGATTTTGGCTGCAATATCTGCTCAAACATCGA
Organism: Eurosta solidaginis; assembly: GCF_040869045.1. Classification (NCBI taxonomy): domain Eukaryota; kingdom Metazoa; phylum Arthropoda; class Insecta; order Diptera; family Tephritidae; genus Eurosta; species Eurosta solidaginis. The sequence continues at coordinate 79,625,034 of NC_090321.1, read as the reverse complement.
CAGTGGCTTCTCAACTGGAATCGCAAAAGACAGATATAACATCTCAACTGTCATCTCAACTAGAAGAACAGAAAACGTATATGTCATCACAAATGGAATCACAAGAAACGCGTATTTCAGAAATGTCGACACAGATTACATCGAAGATTGAAGCACAAGAAACGCGTATTTCAGAAATGTCGTCGCAAATGTCATCTCAACTGGAAGAACAGAAGACATATATGGCATCGCAACTGGAAGAACAGAAGACATATATGATATCTCAGTTGGCTCAGCAGTTGAAAGCGCAAGAGGATCGCATATCATCGCAGTTGGAGGGTTTTAGTGAACGACAAGATAAAATGGAAGCTGAGATGGATGCTTTGAAAGATCAGATTCAGCAGTTACAATTAAATCGTCCAGCAGTTTCAGCGAGTAATCCAAAGGTAAAAACACCATCCTTTGACGGTTCTGTTCCTTTCCAGGTCTTTAAGTTACAGTTTGAGAAGACCGCAGCAGTGAACAACTGGAATGTGGAAGATAAAGTTGCCGCACTCTTCGTAGCATTGAAAGGACCAGCTGCCGAAATCTTACAGACTATTCCAGAGTACGAACGGAGCAGTTATGACTCATTGATGGCTGCTGTAGAACGGCGATACGGAAGCGAACACAGGAAACAGATATTTCAAATAGAATTGCAAAACCGCTACCAAAAAGCAAATGAGACATTGCAGGAGTTTGCTTCAGATATTGAAAGATTGGCTCATCTTGCAAATGCCGACGCACCCGTGGAATACACTGAAAGGGTAAAAATCCAGAGTTTCATAAATGGCATACGGGACGTGGAAACGAAGCGAGCTACATACGTGAATCCAAAACTAACATTTGCTGAAACGGTATCGCATGCTCTGATTCAGGAAACAGCGTCGCTTCTGTGTAAGCCAGTTTTCAAAGCACGCCGTGTGGAAGTAGAAAGGCCAGAGTGGGTAGAAACAATTTTGGAAGCACTGAAGGGATCTCAACAGAAGAATGCCGGAGTTATTAAATGTTTCAAGTGCGGCAACCCATGTCACATTGCACGTCATTGCGATCTTGGTCCTAATAGTTCCAACAATGTGGGTGGCCATAAACGCAAAGCTGGAGGAGATGAGCAAGAGCGAGTAAGAGGTAGAGAGCTAGATCCAGCTATTGAATGCCCTGTGATATCTGTGTCGCAAATTGGTAGAAAATCGAGCAGTCTTACCGTCAGAGGGAATGTGGATGGCAAAGAACGAGTACTGACTGTAGATACGGGCGCATCTCATTCCTTGATCCGATCTGACTTGGTCAACAGGAGAGTAAAACCGTTACCTGGAGCAAAGTTGCGTACGGTCACTGGCGAGTATAACCAAGTTCAGGGAGAAGTGATATGTGAAGTATTGATTGGGAAGGTCATGGTTCTACACAAATTTGTTGTGGCGAAGATTGTTGATGAAGTTATATTGGGAGTGGATTTCTTGGTTGACCATGACATCAAGATCGATATGCAGAGAATGGTGATGCGTTATGAGAACCAACATGTGACACTTAACTTTAGTTTGGAAAAAGGGTTCAGCAGTAATCGGGTACTGGTGGAGAAGACTCGACGAAGGCCACGAAATTCAAAGGTAAAGGTTGATGGAACAAATGGGCCAAACAAATCAAAACCGAAGGTACCTGTGAGAGAAACACTGGCATTGAAAAGCCCTATCGGACGTACTAAAACGAAGAAAGAATGCAAGGGTGGTTTCAAGCAAAGGCACACTACTGTTGTGAAGCGTCGGAACGATACTGATTATGCAAAGCAAATCCGTCCAGCGCAAGCTCTGCGAAGTAGTTCTTCATTGGCCGAACAACAGAGTGCGAGGGAACGATCGAGGATAATGGGTAGTAAGATGAAACACAGGTACGACAAGGAAAATAATTCGGAAGGTTTCCGGGAGGGAAATTTGGTACTGTTATACAACCCTCACCGGCGGAAAGGTGTTCCATCCAAATTTCGGTGTAGTTGGGAAGGCCCGTACAAGGTTGTGAAGAAGATCAGTGATATCATCTACCGCATACAAAGCATTGAGAAACCACGGAGTAGAAGAGTGGTACATATGGCGATGCTAGCAGCGTTTAGATCGAGAGATTTGTCTGATCGGGACGATCAGACTTAGGTGGAGGGCAGTGTCACGGATATTAGCATCACTAAATTATCCCATCACTAAGGCGATGCTAAGGCCATGCCAAGCAGTATTTACGTTAATAATTAAATCAAGTATACACATATATAAGGCAGCCCAGAGAGATGTCACACACAGATGCATTTACTTATATGCCTATGTGCGCAAACTACAAACATTCACATCAATAATTCAATCTTTATGCGTCTACACATATGTACGTATACGAGCAGCGGAGCGGCAATGCACAAACACATGCATATATTTTATCTGAGTTGTCACAAGAGAGCAATAATTTGAGCACGTAGTTGTGGCTGGCGATTTTGTAGCCGAAACAATAAGTTCTGGAAATCGAAGAGCCTAGAAGTATGCAGCGTAAACTATAAAAGCGGGGAAAGCGAGTAAGAAGTAATTCAGTTTGATTTGAGTTGTCAAGCAGTTTGATTAAGACGATATCTAGCGAGCAATAGCAGTGTTATTTTGAATAGTAGAGTTTCATTGAGCTATCAATCAGTGTGGTTATTAAGCAAGCTATTCGTTGCACAGTTTGTTATTGTGAAGTACTTTAATAAAGGCCATTTTGCATTATTACAAATTGGAGTTATTTATTCAACAGTTTAGTGATTCGAACTTAGCAGAGGATTGCAAATAAGAGGATTTGCAAGCAAATTCGTTACAATACTGTCTCAATATTGTTACATATATGTAAATCGGGCTGTTTTTATGCTGGTCTGGCTGTCTGAGTCAAAGTGCTAACAATAGTTTTGTCAACAATTGGATTTATAAATAAATAAAAATTCCGCTGATTGATATGGATAATATTGTGTCTGTACATTTATTCAAATGTACTTATGTACATATTTACATATATGAGGTGGCTTTATACATTTTTGCTTTACTAACATTCATTCCCTTTGATATTTTTTGCATGCCTTCCCAGCTTTTCCGGTGGAGTTTAAACATCATTTAAAGTTAAACTCGGTTTAATGTTGCCAAGGTGTGGGATAGAACTAAGTTTAACTTGAAAATTAAATTTACACGGTTAAAAGTTTGAGCCTTAACTTTTTCGTACGGTTCAAATTCCTAACCGTGATATCTGAAGAAATTTTCCTTGTTCTGAGCAAATTTCGATATACTCGTAACAAAACAATACTCTCAATATAATTTTTAATTTTAAAAGTAGACCTATCCTACCATTAAATTCAATTTCTAACACACCAAATCATCTGTTTCATTATCAAATGTTAGAAATAGCTAATCAAAGAAATATGTTCAAATATTACAGATTAAAACAGCTGTGAGTTACTGGCATTCTTTAAGCCATATGTCAACAATCACAGAAAATGCATACATTTTTGTAAACAATGCTGTAGACAAAAGAATTTATTTATAATAAGCAAATATAAATATTTTTGTTTACAAATTATCAACGAAGGTCACAAAAGTAAAGTTTTATATGGAGAATACTAATCAATGGCCATATATGTAAAATGTAATAAACGAATAAATAAAAGCTAGATTACTGAAATACAAAATAACAAAAAATACTAACAGTCCTTCAACAAATCCTTTTTGTAAAAAAACAAACCACACATTTTATTTAAAATAATCAAAATCGTCGCCTTGCCAAAAAATAAATGTTGTCCTTGAAATTTTAGAACAAATTTATGTATGTTGTTTTATATAATCTAAAATTTTAGTATGATAAAGTGCAAGGAACCAGAATTAACAGCAAAACCAATGTTAGCTTCGAAATCAAACGGAGAATAATTCATGCCAACAAATGCTACTTTGGACTGAGTAGGCCATTGGAAAGTAAAGTCCTCTCTCGAAGAACAAAAATTACGCTCTACAAGTCGCTCATCATAACGGTCCTGATGTGTTGCTCGAAATCATGGACGGTGTCGAGAGAAGATGAGAAGGCTCTAGGTGTGTTCGAGACAAAAGTTCTCCGGAAGAATTTATGTTCATGTGCGAGTTGCCGACGGCCACTATCGAAGGAGGTATAATAATGGGTATTACGTAGATATGAAGGTAAGTGCAGCGAATAAAAACCCAAAAGCCTCGATGGATAGGTTATGTTATGCGAAAGGACGAAGACGCTACGGTCAAGAAAGTATTTCAATCGACACCGCAGTTTGGAAGCAGAGGAAGGGGATACCGCCGCTAAGTTAGATTATCCAACATTCAGTTAATAACCGAACAACTCATCCAGGTATAAATTTATGGAAAATTATTTATTTTTAAACGGTTTTATTTAGCTTGACTTGACAGGCTGGCTGGCTGACCGGCACGAATTTTGTAATTAAGTAACTTCCCGATAAGCTACTACAAGCTTGAAATTTGGAATATAGTTCAGAACCCGATCACAATACAATAATAACAAAAAACTCGGATAGGTGGCGCATGTGTAGAAATATTTCAAAAATTTCATATTTGGAATACATAATAAGTACATGATTAGAAAGCGGCCTAGGAAAAAATCGCCGCTAAGTGGCGCAAGGATCGAAATATTTAAAAAAATCGTGTTTGTGGTCCGATTTGGCTCATATTTGGAACACATAATACATAACATGAATAGAAAGCGACCTATGATGTCCGATTTGGGTCATATTTGGAACAAATATTACATACAGTCCGGTAGAAGTGACATTAAAATATTTTGGAGTTCGAGGAGGGACAAGAAGTAGAGTCTATGGAAGGATTATGTATTGATTGTAACAAAATGTCAGGAAAGAGTCCTTGTAATAATGTGTCACTAAATGAACTAAATAGAATGAGAAATCGTTGCAATTAAAATTGAAATAAATAAAATAATTTTTAAAAAATATTTAAGTTAAACGTTTTATTGAAAACAATACTTACATGAAGTAATAATAATACTAAAAGCTAGAGATAATTAGGTAGGACCTAGGTACTAGTCATCACACTCCTCATCAATCGAGGGCGTTGATCATACAATTAAATAAAAGCGTTGGACGCATCAAATTTCTATTGATAGTCATAAGTAAGGCCAACTGAACATTAATAAGGTTACGCCTACGCCTCACATTTTTAGAAATTTCACGCTCACAACGCTTTTATTTAATTGTCTGATCAACGCCCGAGATTGACCAGGAGTGTGATGACTTGTACCTAGGACCTACCTAATTATTTTATAGCTTTTAGTATTACTATTACTTCATGTAAGTATTGTTTTCAATAAAACCGTTTAACTTAACATTTTTTTTTTAATTATTTTTATTAATATATTAACTTTGGCAACCCAAGCAATGAAATTATAAAAGAAATTCATGAAAGTTTGAATCTATTGACCAACACTTCAACGACTTTAAAACCCATGTCACATAAGACGTTTTTCATATACATGCGTTTAACGCAATCTTATGCATGTAAGTAGATTGCACGTATTTTTATGGATAATGGCAGATCGAGCTTCTCTGGCGCCATCTGACATGAAAAAGCAAACTTTTGTTGCAAGCAAAGCATAAGAAGAAGAATGCGACATTTGCTTTGGCTAAGGGTGCTGTAACTGACTTTTTCGGTTATGTCGGGAAGTCACAGAGTTATTAATACAGATTTTACTCCCATAGATGTGATTTTAATACCGTCAGTATGATTGGTCACTTCTTTATTCTTACTCGCAAAAAACATCGAGGATTCTCAAAAACTTGAAGCTTGAAATTGATCATAAAAATAAAATAACACATTTTTTTTAATTTTAATGAATTTAATATTGTAATGTTTTTATACCTTTCATGGAAATGAAATGATATATTAAGTTCGACACGAATCTCAAAATTATAAGTTGCTTAAAGAAAAAGAAATAGACCCACCAATAAATATACCGAAATGATCAGAATGGCGATCTCAGGGGGTTTAGCCATGTTCGTCTGTCGGTCTGTTTGAACGCAAATTTTTGAGATATCGTGATTAAATTTGGTCAGCAGGTGTTTTGTGGCGTTCGAATAGACATTTGTTGGAACCAACTGCATCGGACCACTATAGCATATATCTCCCATACAAGTGATTTTTCAGTAAAGATTTTTTTTGTCATGTCCTCCTCAATTTATCAGATAGAAGCTTCAAATTTTATCATTCGTCATATATTGTTCAGATAAGTGATTCATGGTCAAAGCTATCTCATTCAGACAACGAGAAACATGGAACTTTGTGTGAGGAATACCGATTTACGAATTTTTATTTTATATTTATCGAAAACACTTGTTTCTAATTGAAAAAACTTGTTTGAAAAGTTTTAACGCTGCTTTTCCCGGGACTATATCCTAGCACCTTCGGTGTAGTAGGGAAGTACGCTTCCACCACACGACAGCGGCCGCCGCAATTGTAAGTGCATATTGTTTACATTTCGATTTATTGGTAAAAAAAAAATGAACAAAGAATATAGTGTTTATTCTATTATTATTGCGTATGTCCATACGAATGCACCTAAAATGCAGCATATCAATGAACATCTAGATTATCACAATAACAAAATTAAACTATCGAACGCGATATCACATGTCGAAATGTCGAATCATCGGTTTGAAAAGTCATATTTTGTGACTGATAAATACCACTGTGTGACAAAAAAAATTTATACATCTTTTACGATTCATTCACCATTTTGTAGGTCTAGTCTAGTATACAAAGACTTCACGCCCAGAATATCCAATATACTAGATAACAAAATCTATAGGTAGAAGTCTAAAACCACCTTTTCATAGGTGGAAACATACTTTCGCCTATAACTTTATGTCTGTTCTTTCTGCGAACAAACGCCGGAAGTAAGACATTTTCCGCTCTCAACGGTGTTAGGTTAGATTGTATTGGCCGGACAATAAAGACCTTACATAGACCGAATGTGTGCATAGTTTTATGCGAATTGAAATAGCTCCGTCCTCTTGGCAAATACCAGAAGCTTTCGAGGACATAGCTTAATGGCTGCCTCGGGATTTGGCAACTCTGCCGCTTCTAGTAGCCGGAGCCTTGACCTCGCGAGCGCAGGACACGAACACAGAACGTGCTCAGCCATTTACTTCTACAGCTCACCCTCCCTACGTCTGCTGTTACTGGCTATGCCTGAGTGATAAGCATACGTCAGAAAGCAATTTCCAGTTAGTATGCTCATCATGATCCTTATGGATTTGCACATAATCTTAGAAATTTTGCAGCACCGCGCTGCTATTTATGCAGCTCCTATCTTCTTTTGATGTCTCCCAAGCGGTTTGTGACGTCAATTCATCGCCAACCCATCGTCCTTTTCGTTACCTTTTATCCCTTTATTACCGTGAACCCAGTATACATATATAGATGTATGGGCTGAGCGAAGTGTCTCCAATGGTTCTTTGCATTCCAATACACCTTGATGAAGTACTGTTAGAGATTATTGCCTTAATCGCCGCCTGACTTTCACTACAGCTTAAGCACGCTTTCTGCAGAAAATCTGCTGCTTTCTACACGATAGGATCTGTGTACTTATTTCGGATCGACATAGTAAACAGCAGACCCGACCCCTTCCACCAACTCAGCATACACGTGTATAGTATGTTCTGCCATTTCCAAACCCTTGTGCCAACCCTCCGACTCAGTTGTGACCCCAAGATCTCTTTCAAGACCATCTGTTATTATCCTTCTAGTTAATACGAGTGAACATATTTGAATACAAATGCTTACCTATTTATCTCTAGAAGTTTCAGAAAAATTTGCAAAATATGTACATCGAAAATTTAAGTTTTTGCGTCACTTTTTCACTTTCAATAATGAGTTTCCTTGACTACTTTTTCTACTACGATACGCAGAAGTATAAAGTGAACCGTATAGAAAAGCAAAAACCTCGCCCCCAATTCCAGTTTTCGAGGGTATATTTGAAATTCTGAGTATGCATACTTATGACTAGATCTACGACTTCAGGTATAACTCAAAAAGGGAGATTTTTTGTCGCACAGTGTTATTTTATTAACCATCTGTGATTATCCTTCTATTTAATTTGAGTGAGTAAAAACCGGAAATTTGCCTGATTATCTAAAAACAAGTATTAAATTTAACTAAGAGGTTCATGACAGAAATACGAGACAGAGAAATGATTTTAAATTACCTAATTACAAAACGCTGTCTGAAAGAGGTAGTATTTTTTATAAAGGGTAAAAATGCTTGAACGAATTACCTGCAAATATTAAGTATTGTGATAATAACTTATTTAAGAAAAAATTATATGCTCACCCGAAATCAATGAATATAAAATAAATGTTAGGATTCGAATGGATTTGTGTTACATGTTTCAAATACAAATTCAAATTCATGTTTCAAATTCAAATTCAAATTCAAGTTCAATTTCGATGTGTTAATATACATTAAAAGTCAACAAAATTGATTTCGTAATTTGGTCGTAATTACCATAGTACAGGTTTACAAGTATGATATGTATGAGAAGGAAACAATTCCTTTCTCTTTCTAACACACTGCCGTTTGACACTTCGGTCAGTGTCAAACTAGTGTGGAACCTGCGTGGAACATGCGTTTGACACTGAACGAAGTGTCAAAATTACCGGGGTTGCTGTCGCGGAAAGCGACGCAGGGAAACAAAAAAAGGAGCGGAATATTAGATATGGGTTGCCGTGATGGTAAATTTTTTTTTACGAATTTAGTATGAAAATGTATTGCACCTATATGCGTCCCACAGAAAATTATACAGAAGTCTTGAATTGGGGTATCTGAGGACGCGTAGTTATAGCAGCATTAAGAATAGAAACACGAGTGCTAAGTTTTTCTACCCGTTCAAAAGTTCTCCGCGGAAAACATTTTGAAACCGAGGTCGACTGCAACAACCCGTCCAAAAATGTGGAAAGAGAAATAAAAAGACGCCTTTTGTCCTGTTATCTATAGTTCAAAGGCGAAAAAGTATTCGAATTATTGGAAGCGAGGCAAAAACATAATTAGTGGTTTTTTATAGGGGTAAATAATCATTTGTTATGAATCAACCAAAAAATTCTGTGTATAGCACACAGAAATATGTATTAATAGGCGCTATTTATATTCTGAGACAATCGGGATTCGGCCCTTTGCACAGAAATTTAAAAAATCTGATAAGCAGCATCACTAAACCGAAATAAGCATGGGTAACACTGCGGTGCGCGGGGCTATTGCGTTAGCCCCATATCCGTCGGATTAAGCGGCAACCATACTTTAAAATATCTCGATTGGAATGCGGAATGAAATACCTTTCATTTTATACCCATATTGCTATATCTCCTGGGTTTTTTTAATTTCAAACACGTGGCAAATTCGTGAAAATATACTCAGTGGCAGCACCTATGTAGAAAGTTTGAAAATGTGATACACCATCTATGTACCAAATTTCATTCAAAATTTCAGTCGTTTCCGCGATAGTAGTGGACATACAAAGAGATATAAGTAATAAGGCGAGGTGGCAACCCTAAGTGGTAAGCCCTATTTAAGAATTTCTCTTTTGAAATGCGGAGAGAAATACCTTTCGTCACCCAGATTGACATATGGCGTGGAACTTGTTTCTTAAATTTCAAAAACGTGGCAACCTTGTAAAAATATCCTCAGTGGCAGCACCTAGGTAGAAAGTTGAAAAATGTGATACACCATCTATGTACCAAATTTCGTTCACAATTTCAGCCGTTTCCGCGATAGTAGTGGACATACAAAGAGATATAAATAATAAGGTGAGGGGGCAACCCTAAGTGGTAAGCCCTACTTAAGAATTTCTCTTTTGAAATGCGGAATGAAATACCTTTCGTCACCCAGATTGACATATGGCGTGGAACTTGTTTCTTAAATTTCAAAAACGTGGCAACCTTGTAAAAATATCCTCAGTGACAGCACCTGGGTAGAAAGTTTAAAAATGTGATACACCATCTATGTACCAAATTTCATTCAAAATTTCAGTCGTTTCCGCGATAGTAGTGGACATACAAAGAGATATAAGTAATAAGGTGGGGTGGCAACCCTAAGTGGTAAGCCCTACTTAAGAATTTCTCTTTTGAAATGCGGAGTGAAATACCTTTCGTCGCCCAGATTGACATATGGCGTGGAACTTGTTTCTTAAATTTCAAAAACGTGGCAACCTTGTAAAAATATCCTCAGTGGCAGCATTTAGGTAGAAAGTTTAAAAATGTGATACACCATCTATGTACCAAATTTCATTCACAATTTCAGCCGTTTCCGCGATAATTGTGTATATACGGAGATATATAAATAATAAGGGGAGGTGGCAACACTAAGTGTCAACCCTACTTAAAAATTTCTCTATAGTTTATCGGAGGTAAATATCTTCCAGATGTACAAAAAAATTTTAAAGTAATAAGATATATATATATAAAGGATACATTTAAGGAGGAATAGAAACAATCTTCTTACCAAATCTCACAAAAATTTTGCGCTTTTTGTTTTGACTTTGTTATTGAAAGTTTTCAATTAAAACTGACTTTGGCATTGAAAACTTTGTGTGCGTACCAGAACCATTTACAATATTTTTTTAAATTTGCGTACTTTACACTAACATATCTATAATGATAGTGTCGTGTCATAAATATGTTGCCATTTTTTGGGATGGTTAAAACTTAAAGCAACTTTTTTTCAAAACGGGGCCATTGTCGTTAAAGAATTTTTCTCAGACCTACATAAATATAATACTGTACAGAAAAATTAAAAATTAGTAAAAATCCGTTTTGTGATAAGAAACTACTATGTAGATTTGTAATATATACTTCATTACAGTCAATACAAAAAAAAAATACCCCCCCCCCCCCCCTTGGAACCGCGCATGCTAATATACATACACATATTAGTAATTATGTTTACCTTAAACGACGGACCCTGCGTTTCAATGGGCAGTGATCCAGTGTACAACAAATTGATCCATATGGATCACATTGGAGGAGAATTTATAGAGCTAATATACTTTGTGCCCATCACTGTTTTACAGTCACTTGAGTAGGTAGAAAAGAATATTTAGTTTTATTTTATATGCATTTTTTTATTTTATAAGGTATTTGAGAGCGTAATCAACAAGAAATCAAATAAAATTCAAATATACATATCTGTGACAATCTATTAAAAAATCTAACTCGATTTAAAATAAATATGGTATTTTTGCATATTAACAGAAATACGTTATAGGTTTCCCAATATTAGTTATTGATACCCTTTTCGCTATATGGCTGCTACAAAATATTGTAATTCGCAATGATCACATGCTGATCGACATTTGGTAAAAAAAATAATCTTTCATAACATTATCTTTACGCGAGTTAGATTGTTTTAACAAATTACCACTCGCCTATATATACATATGTACATATATCACTCATTTGCTGCAACGTCGTCATAACTCATCAAAGATTTTAACTGCCATATGTTGCGCATATAAAGGCATTTTTTCATTTTTATACCACGTGCTTAATCTATAACTGATCACGAAGATTTTTTTATACAATATAGATCATGATATTGAGTACGTTTATGTTATTAACTCAAAAGTAATGTTTTTTGAGTTATGACGACGTTGCAGCAAATGAGCGATATGTGAATTTTGTCTTGTTGACGCTATTTTATAAGCTTTTATTTAGTTTCACTTTTGTTGTCTGTAATGGAATTTTGCAAGTTAAATTTGATACACTTCCCGGTGTCCGATTGAGCTGAAATTTTGCACACATGTATAACTCCGATGACAATGCAATATTACTTTGTTAGAATTCGATAAATTAATCGATAACACAGTTATCGGTAAAGATTTGTATTTACTTTGGCATAACAGCCTAAGTCCCATACAAACCCGCCGGTATCTATCCGTGGATTGTGATATTTGGACGTGGTGAATCACGCGTGTCACGCGTGGTGAAGCTCAACGCTTGCGAAAAGCGGAGACACAACCCTCTGTTGTATTTCTGTGTATAACCAACATAGCTGAATTTTTAAGGCTGTTTAACTCTGTAATCTTTTCTGTAATTTATTTTGCTTTTGGAAAAATTACCTATTTGAAAAAAACTGGCAGAAAAATATTGGCATAACAGCTTAAGTTAAATCAAGAATGGAAAAACTTGGAAAATTTGAGCAGATGTGGCAATTACGCGTGCCCGTTGAACGAAATATTGACAATCTATTGATAATTAGAACAATTAGAACTGTGATATAAACTGTAAGGTTTAATAATTTAGGTGTAAAGTTTTAATGTTAAAAATATATAATTATGTACAATATAGAATTCTTTTGTCGCAGACGAAAAAGCCTAATTATCGTGAAAGCTTACAATGAACTTATAAAGTGTTATATTTCTTTAGAGTCAATTTATTGTTTACTTTTTAGTTAATTTTATTAACCAATAATAACAGCTTATTTTTAAAAAAGTTTTTTTTTCTTTAATTTTATTTATACAAAGAAATGAGTGCATAATATAGATTATACAAATTTATGGTTCGTCACTGTACTTGTACTATATTTTGTATGTGTTGTACTCGAAATATTTTTATAAATAAACAAACTTGCAGGCCGTACCAAGCATAGCTTTAACACATAATTGCATACGAAGTATGCAATGTGTAAAAGATTAAAATATGCAAAAAGAAGGCAATTGGGAAAGACTTCACAACAGGCATGACGTAGCTGAATGCGTTTACAACCATTTCAACTATCGTAGGGGTGCGAGTTCGACTCCCACTCCCGGGAGAAAAGGCTTTGAAGAGATTTACAAGGTATAATCGAAACAGCTGTCGCCTTGTCCGTCCTGATGTCACGTTGTTTAAATTTTTCCCAAATTATTAAATAAATTATAAAATTAAAAAATTGCTTCAAATAAATGTTTTCATACATTTAAAAAAAAAAAAAAAAAAAAAACCAATATGGGCAATCCCCGATTATTAAAAATCATACAAACAGACAAAATTGGTTAATTCGTTGTAGTTCTATAAATAGAACGAAAGCAGCAACAAAACCAAAGTTTCTTTGAAAACCGCCGTACCAAGCATAGCTTTAACACATAATTGCATACGAAGTATGCAATGTGTAAAAGATTAAAATATGCAAAAAGAAGGCAATTGGGAAAGACTTCACAACAGGCATGACGTAGCTGAATGCGTTTACAACCATTTCAACTATCGTAGGGGTGCGAGTTCGACTCCCACTCCCGGGAGAAAAGGCTTTGAAGAGATTTACAAGGTATAATCGAAACAGCTGTCGCCTTGTCCGTCCTGATGTCACGTTGTTTAAATTTTTCCCAAATTATTAAATAAAATAAAAATATTGTTTCCGCCTTATATAACTTTTTACGAATTCTTTTATTACACCGCTTATAATAAAAATGATAAATGAACAGGAAGCAGGTGTTCCATTTTCATATTTTCCCATTCAATAATGCAATTACACATCAGCGAAAAAATAAGTGGCTCGAAATCGGTCATTGGCCTTTATCTAATTACAAATGCATTTCTAAAATCTATGAAAGCACGTAGTAGAAAATTGCAGTTTATATTCATTCATAACGAAATGAATACAAAAATCTATTTTAAAGATTTTCTTCAAGTATTTATAACCGGATTTTCCGGCGCTAGGGGCGTAAGTGTAAAAAACAAAATGATAATAGATTGATTTACTAAATAAACAATAGAGATGCACGGAGCCGTGGAACCGGACTCCATGAATCAGAATACAGAAAACAAGTTGGGAGCCTGGTTATATAAAAACAGACCTTAATTCCAAGAGTACGATAAACGGTTCCAAAGAAACTTTGGACCCATATTCTGTAACTCGATTCGAAAGAAAATACGATGAAAAATTTGTCAAATTATATACGTTTTCTTTCAAATCCCAATGAAATTTCTTTCGAATCGAATTACATAACAGGGCCCCTGTACAAGTATCCGAAAACAAAAAGGGTTACGGAACAACATATACAGCAACATAGCCCCTAGAATACCCCACAACAGCACAACTATACAGTATTACGGTATTTGGTACATAGACTTCTAGCACACGAGTTATATAGGAGCGAACTTGGAACAATATACTATATAATATTGCTGCAAACAATGGATATAAAAAAGGTACAGATAAATTTAGAAGGAATCATGAAAAACGGAGATGAATAATCAGAGGTAAGTACAAGCATTTGGATGCCAATAGCATGTATGTATATTAACCTGGGTCGATTTGTATGGACGAAAGTTAACCGATATCGCGCCATCGATTTTTCGATAGGTTTGGGCTGAGGAAAAAAAGTTCCACTACGCATACCCAAAAGAATTATTTTCGAGCCGGCGAAAAAAAAAATGGGGAAATGGTCAATTTTTCGACCAAAGCACTCCCCAAAACCGAAAAAAAATATTTTTTTTTTAATAAACTGTTATCGCCAACGTTTTTACAACCGCTTTTTGAAAAAAAATTTTTTTTGATTTTGGCGAGTGTTTTTGTCTAAAAATTTACCCTTTCGCTTTTTTTTCGCAGGCTCCAAAGTTATTCTTTTGGTTATGCGTAGTGGAACTTTTTCTCCTGAGCCCAAATCCTATCGAAAAATCGATGGCGCGATATCGGTTAATAAATCGACCCAGTCTAATGTATATATTGGAAAAGCAGCATGTAAATTGTCCAACTAAGAGCAACAATGAACAAACCAATATAAAACAAATGTTCCCCATCAACATCAACAAAACAAAAAACCTTCGAACAGACAAACGGACAAAACCAACGAACATACAAATATTATTTCTGACACAATATTTGAACCTTTCATGACGCAATAAAACCAAACAGGTGAGGTCATTACTACAAAATGGAGTCGCATTTGACAATACGCGCCAGTACTCCGCCCCATAAAATAGGTGTGATCACTCACAAATATGCTTCTCAATGAACCCCGTTCTATGTACGGAGCGACTCTTGGAAAAGTATTAATTTTATATTCCATCTGCACCGCTAAATGCATGGTGCGCGAGTGCTTGCATAAATCGTGCGATAAACATTCTATACTTTCTACGGACTCTATACGGATAGAATTTCCCTAAATCGCTGGAGCTACGATTGCTATAATAAATGATTTGAACGATTTTCCAGCTTAAATTTATTTCAATGTTTTTATACCCGATTTTCCTTGAAAATGCTATTATTACTTTCATCGTATAACGGTGGTCGTGCTGCACGCCATCAACACGCAAATAAATTGCGGATGAAATCACAAATCCCACCATAGGACAGTACTCGTTGCGTTAGACCTGTCAAAAGCTTTTGATACGGTCAACCATGGCACGTTACTGTAAGACATGCAAGGAGATAAATAAATATCATAATTTCAGCGAAAAAAGGTTTGACTTGATTCATGTCCTTCCGTTAGAATGATAACTTAAGCCAAAATAGATACATCTTTGTCAAATTTGGTTCACAGGCTCATCTTGACCCAGAATATATAAGTATTGAAAATGGACCAAATCAGACAACAAAACCACCCCCTTTTTGATATGAAAAATTTCGAAAAAAAGCAATGGAATAATAACGAATAGGGCTAAACAAAGTTTTCAAATTCAGAAGCCATAAATCAAAAGCGGAAAAGATACAATGTTGGGGTTTGGTAAGGGTGTCAATAAATTCCGGAGAATCGGAGAATTCTGCACTTAAAATACATAATTTTTACAATAGCGACAAAAAGATTTCAAGTATACAATCTTCAACTTTTGCTGAATGCAAAGAATGCTTTCACATTTTGCAAGTGACATTATTTTTCCCACTCTTTGGTACTTTTCCAACGTTTTTCACGATTGAAAACTGCATTTTAATAAAATAATAAGAGACAAAATATGTTAGGAAGTATTTTTCTTGTAAAGTGAGAATGTTTATAACAGTGCTTCGCGAAATTTTGCATGAGAATGAACAAGTCGAAATAAGTTTCATCTGATAAGTCTGAAGTGCTGTTTATATTTACAAATGCAACATCTTGCGCGATTGTGGCGGTGTTACTGTCATGCATAATATTGAGTTGAACGCACCTGTGTATGTATATGAAAAAGTTCATTGTGACGTGGCCATCACTTATCCTAAACGCCCGGTTTTTCAGTGCGAGTTTAACAAAAGTTAAAGTTATCTAAATTTTAACCCTGCCACTTTGGCCGCTGAAGCTGAGATGAGCAGCAAAATTGTATGTTATCTAACAAGGGGTAAGGTTAAACTCTTGGCAATTTTAACTGGGTATTAAACTTGTACTGAAAACCGTGCATTAGTTATTGAAATTTTCGTTTTCTTCATGCTAACTAAAGCTTCGCGTCCCAGGTAAGTAAAAAGTGTTAACAAAACTCAGCTGTTTGGCTAGTTTCGTGTATTCACTTTACATTTTTGCGATTTGTTCTCAAAAGTACAATCAAATGATCCATTTAACTGGGGTTGGTCACCCTGTGTTCGTGAAAACGAAAATGTCAAAAGAATCTATCTGATAGACTGCTATCCTCCAGGGGTAAAGTCTACCTTAACTGGAGATGGTGAAAATGGCCTTAAGTCAATCGCCAATCGCGACAAGGAATTAAATTAATTTCAACTTCTTAACTAAACCGTACTTTTGAGATATGACTTTATTAAAAATTTCACCGAGGATGCAAACATTTTAACAGAATGTCTAAGATACGTCCTTCTTAACAAAACCTTTACGTCCTTCTTAACAAAACCGTTTACACCATCTTCAGTTAGTCACTTATCTATAATTTATCGAAATTATTGTCATTTTCATGCTAACTGAAGCGTCGCAGCTAAGCGGGAGTCATTGGTGCCGTATGTTGTATCGCTGTAGTCGTATCCCTAACGTAATCAGCTGTTTATAGTTACGATGGTAAACCAAAAACCAATTGGTTGGCTATGATACGGTTACGATCTAGCGGCACCAATAATCGATTGCGTTGATTCCCATAAGGTTGGTCGAATCAGCTGTTATAACGTTACCGATACGGTTACTGTTAAAGCACCAATGTCTACAGCTTTAAGTCCATAAGTAAGCTGTTTAGCTAGTGTGCGTGTATTCACAATAATTTTTCTGATTTGTTCTACAAAATATTCACAATTATCGATTTAACCGTGGGTTGGTCACCCTGTGTTGCTGAAAACGAAAATGTCAAATGAAGCTATCTAATAGATTGTTATCCTCTATCTAGCTTAACTGGAAATGGTGAAAACGGCCCTATGAAGATGGGTCGAAAAATATAAATTTTTTTCTTGATTTTTTTTCACAACTTTTCATTTACTTCGTACGTACTCACCTTTTAAAATATAACCCTTTTTTATTACAAACAGCAAATACTAGTGATGCAGATTTTGGCTGTTTTGGTTTCATTATATTCATTATATATACATATATTTCTATGTTTTGTTTATTTAGGGCTAAAACATGGTCCGCATATCAAACTTTTGAAGTTAAAAGCGCGTTCACTTATTCACTCCGCATACGCGATCAATGCTTGATTACGCCACAAAGGCTTGGCGTAATTATTTTTAGTAAAAACATACGATGTATATAAATATGTGCGATAAAATTGTAGAAATAAAACCACAAACAAGCGGGATGAGAACTTTGTTTTAATAGTTTTTGTTTATAAACCAGGGATGCACCTTAACGTTAAGCTAATCGTTTATCAAAAAATTTCCACCGTTTCCGTTGAAACACTTCGAAATATTATCGATAAAGAAATTATCAAAATAAATTATATCTCGTTTTTAACCGAAACGAAAAGCTTTCGTTAACGTTAAAAGCGTTAACAAAAACGTGATACTTTATGTTTGAATTGTGCTGGCAATGCTACAGCCATGGTGAAGCCGTAAGGTGGCAACAACGAGCGCACATACACACACAAACTCTATGTAATTTGTTTGTGTAATTCGTTGGTGGTAATGTCAAAAATACTCTGAGAAATGTTCGTTCTGTCAAAATTCAAGAGAAAAGTTGCAATCAGCTTGGCTAATGCTTTCACCTTTAATGACTCCGCCATCAATCAGCTTTGCCAGCATAGTTTGAAATTAATAATCAACATAAACGATTTGATTTCGTTTTGATATGGCAGAAAACGAAACGAAATCATTTCGTTAATTCGACGATCTTAACGTTAATAAACGAAACGAAATGAGTTCGTTTCGTTTATTAACGTTGATTATCGTAACGAAATGATATCGTTTCGTTGGTTAAGCATGCCTGTTATAAACAAACAAATGCACTTTAGCCCCTACATTTGAGTTATTTTTATATATTTTTTATGTTTATTTGTTTACGTTCTTTCCTGTTCGTTTTTTGATTATTATTATTTTTTTTATATACTTTAATTCATTTGTTTATTTTAATTTTATTCAAATGCATTTTTTTATCTAAATTTAATGTTTGTTGGCCTTTGTGCAAAATCACAATTCTCTTTTATTTTCATTGATAATTTCCTGTTGAAAACTAAATTACAATTTTCACTCATACTAAAATATATACATGCACATTTATTTAGTTGTTTCTTTCCCGCATTTCAACGCGATCAAGTAAATTTGCATTCTTTCGTTTTGTTTTTAATTTTCGTTTTATAAAACAATCCGAGCCACCCGCTTGCTGCGGACGCGCTTTCGAACACAACTGTAATGATGCGTTCGAAAACTGAACAGGCCTGCCAAACATGATCGGTCGTATATATATGTATATATATATTATCTCCGTACCTGCGCCAACGTAAAGCTAGCTACTATCCGACAGTTTGCCTGTTTGTTGACGACATAAGCTAATTGCAGAATCAGCAGTAAATCGGATCGCCTAGTTAATGGTAAATGCATTGTGGGAACCCACAGCCGTGCAGCTGTGATAAGAAGCACGGTTGCCACACCATGTTTTCATTTGAGGCCAAAATTCATCGAAAAAAAGACCAAATCTCAGAAAAAAGGACCAAATTTTTGATGCAAGCAATTCACAAAAGTGTCGTAGTCGTTGTTAAATATAAATTTTCAGGATGTTTCCATGGTTTCCTATACAAAATTTTAATAAACTTAGCGAATAGGAGACTTAATTCAAACTGCACAAACAAAAACACTACTTTTAGGTATTATATTTTCAAATTTCTAGGATAAGTCTATGCCTTCACTAACTATACGTTTTGAATGTAGTTTTGCTGATAAAGCTCTTAGTTCCAGCATTATGTTGTTAATTGGAAAGAAATAAAATGTATAGAGCAGTTAGGTTTTAGTAAGAAAAGGCTCAAAATTTTGCGTTTTGGTGTAACCAAACTATGATCAAACTCAGTAAATCATAAATGATGCTTACTTTTCCCCCTGAACGTCGAAATTTCATACCATAGCCTAGATTTAGTAAGTGTGATTTTTGAAAAACTCACATTTACTGAATCTAGTCCCATGCTTCAGATTAAAAATCAAACGTCTTAAAAGTTTCAACTGTGCAATAACGGAACTCGATTACATTTAAGTAGGTACTAGAAATTAGTTAACAGCGTTGTTATTGAAGTTTATGGGGTTTTGTACCTACGAGAATAAAACACAAAACATTTCTTTCGAAATCAAATCTTTTTTACATTTGCTTCAAAATCTGAATATAAAAGTAAATTTGTTCAATCGCGATTCGTTATTCATTTATAAAGTTACCGCTTTCGAAAAGTATTCCTGCCTCACTTACAGCTAAAACATTTCTTATGCCAAGCTACTAGTTTTAAAGTATTCGGCGTGCCTTAACACCACAATACTCCTGCAATTTTTACATAGGATTTCTTTGTAAAAAATTGGAAAGTGTTACCAAACATAAAACCAATTAGTTTCATTATTTTACTTAGTTCTCAATTCAAATTTTAACTCGACGGCCATCGTAATGGCTCCATCAGTGGAAAGCCCTGCCAAATTTCTTAAAAGCACACGTGCATTCGAGAAAACATTTTTTTTAGCTCAACTAGTGAAAAACATCTATCACGAAAAGTGTTTGATAACCGATTGAATTCTCTGGATACTAAAACAAGAATTTTTTCCAATAAGTCTGTGTAATGTGTTTGCCCTTAGATCCGTCACTTTTCTTATTAATGCCTCACCTAAAATATATGAAATGTCATTGGTCTGCTACATTTTATTGGCTGTAATTTTTGTGATACGATTTCCATATACCTACATAAGTAAATTGAAAATTATATGTGGGTTAATGAAAGTGTGCCAAATGTTGTGGGCAGAGTTGTGAATTTTAACCTCAGTGAAAAAGGAAGAAAAGTACCAAAATCGTGGCTACAGCCTAAAAAGGACGAAAATTGAAAAAAGGACCACAATTGATCCATTTGGACCAAAAGTGGCCACCGTGATAAAAAGTGAGTGTGTTTGTGGGTGCGTGAGTGAGTTGGAGAGCGATGATCGCAGGTAAGCAGAGGTTTTTGATATGCTCATTACGAGGGCTGGTACGAATGTTTGCAAGATTTAGAAGTATAGGAACGTGACATTGCATGACAAGTTTTGATATGGTTGGGTTCCTTTCCAAATCATTCTACAAATATTATATACCTAATAACTTTGGATCGAAATTAATCAAAACTCAAAATATTGATACCAATGTACCATATGTAGTTTGCAGACCCGCGCTGCCCTATATGCTTGTTTGGTCATGTGCAATTCTTGTCTCTGTATCGTCTTCGTTTTTTGAGATGAGTTGCCGATGTGACAGTCCTTTGTCAGATACAAACTCGGTGCTCTGAGCTACAACCATCTTCAAATACTGCAACATGAGTTGATCTTTTTCGCCAGCGTAAAGGAAAATCAAGAGGTTAATAGTGAAATGTGCCATATCCGTAGATGAGTCGTTGAGTTGAGTTGCACACACTCCCCTTTGCGGATATGAATCCTGTACCAGCCCGACTGCCTCGGAAGTAATTTGTGGAGCTACCACGCTACGAGCATTCTTCCAGACTTTGCTGTATACACGAATTCCACCGCGTTTTTCAGCTATGTAAATGCAATAGCTGACAAAAGATGTGAAATTTGAGAACGCTAGACGAAGAGTTCTGCCTTTAAGGAGTTCTGATTGAAAAACCGTTGTTAGTAAGGAGTTCGTACGAAGGTTTTGAAGTATATCCTAGTGCGCTTTTCTCGCCGCATATCCGCAAACAAAGCTTTACGAAGATTCCAACGGGTTGCGGAGTTAGAATATACCCGCAGTAGGTATGCCTGTCGTAAGAGGCAACTAAAATACCACATAGATTCAAGGGGTTGTGTAGCGTAACCCTTTCAAGGTGTTGCCAGCGCAAAATATAGCTTCTCTAACCCAATTGTCAACCTCACCTATCCTGGCGAATCCTGTATCATTAACAGCAGAGGTTCTGGCGACCCCAAACTTCTCATGGATTTAGGGGGTGAGAGGGCGGTATGGCCGAGAAAGTCGCATGTGGTCATATCCTAACCGATAATATATTTAATATATAACTATTTGTTGTATCAAAAACTGAAGTAGCAGCCCTCGTAAATTTCATTCATTTACGCACAACTGACGGCATGCCAAACTTGGCACTCTTACGCTCTTTCACTCTTTCATACTTGCTCTCGAAAAAGAGTATTTTGGGTATAGTAAACAATTATTTTGCGCTTATCAAACCAAACTGCGTTTTGTCTGCCTCGCCGATAGCGATAAAATGTATGAATACGAAGAGATAATAAGTACTTAAATCTGCTTGTATGTACATATATTTTTTTTTCGTAATTAAAAAATACAAACACATAGAGCAAACAATGAAGAGTGATTGAGGTCCGGAAGCCTGCGACTAATTTTGATAATCATTAGGTAGTTACGTATGCATATCGAAATCTAGGTACTGAGTCCACTGTCAATCCGATGGCTGATGTCTTTGATACAAGAAAGAACCACCAACCAACATTTCAGCTAAATGCATTGATGACCTCAAAAAAAGCAGCTGCTTCCCGGACTATATGTGATTAGTTGTTAAAGAAGTATGGCTTAGTGGGTGATATACATATTTGCCAAGGTCGTATCTATTTATACAATGATATAGGTATTCCTAAAGTCCAATGATTGTTACAAACATTTATTTAAAAATCTTAAATTAATATTTACCCTGCAAAAAATCTTGCGTTTACTCCCTAAAAAGAGTGATCTGCGATTGATGTCTTTTGTCTAAATTGGGATATATAATTGATGCTTGATTGTGTAGAAAGGAGGATCTGCCCAACTGTACCCATAGGCTAACAAAGAGGATATCTCCGACATTACCAGGATGTAAACGAGAGTATAGTAATGATCAAACCAACAATACCCGTGGGGGTATAAAGAGGACTCGTCCTACACTATCCTTTCAGGCGTAAACAGGTAGAATCGGTATCCCCATAGACATGTTCAAACAAAAGGGATTACTTATATAAAGAGATCAAAACTGGCCAAATTCGCATATTCCCTTGCGACTCATCACGGATTCATCCTAGACTAATCGCATTTTCTGTAGGGCAGTTCGCTCTGGGTTTGAAGAGTTAGCCATGTTTTCTATTAACAACTCGTGTGGAGGTTTGAGTCACGACAGAAGGACCACCAAGACGAATGTTTATAAGTCCCGTTTTACACCATTCAATTCTTGAATCCAACTCTATTGACTTTCCCTTTTGTGCTTTCTATTTGCGTAAATTTTTGTTTTTTCAATTTTTCTTGAGAGCAAGTGTGAAACAAAAACGGCATACAAGCAGAGAACGGAAGAGATAGCAAGAAAAATTTAAACGATTTGATGGTACGGAAGCTGTTTTACTCTTCCCCGCTCTTCTCACTACCTTCGCCATGTCGCGGCAGATTTGAATTCAAGAATTGTGAGGTGTAAAAGGGGACTATGGTCCTTAACCACGACCAGTTTAACCTATCTTAAAATATGCTATGAAGTGTAGGTGCCTTGAATAATGTTGTCCCGGAAGCAAACCATTCAGCCTTATTTAGGTTGCAGGTCGACACGCTTCGAGTAGGATTTCATCTGTAAACCGCTTTCTCTTAAAGAGATTAACATGGTGCTAGGTGTAAAAACGATTCGTAGACTGGTAAGTCAGAGAAAGTAACGAAGGATTATCTGTCCCGTACTTAGGGTTGTGACTGCTAACCAACTCTTACGCCTCAAGGTCACAAAATGATTATCCAGGGGAAGTTCCTTAACATTCTTGGAAGTAATCAAACTCAGTCTTTTCACAAGAAAGTACAAAATATTAAATCTAACCCCACTCAAAATTTAGACCAAAAACCTATGCCTGACTCACAAAGGTAAGTATTAGGGAGTTATTCTTGAGTGGAAGCTTTCCACACAAGACTATCACTAGGGAGGTATGCAGACACACCCTTTTGATTCTAAATAAGTCGTTTCACTGTCCTACTCATGTTGCTGTAGCTACTCATGTTGCCAAGATTGGCGTCAGATCTTATGACTACTGTCGCATCTACAGATGTAATGACGAGGAGGAAATTTCACACCATCTGCTATGCCGATGTCCAACACTAAGTAGAATACAGCTATCAGACTCGTTCAACCGTTCCTAAGCATCGATCTAAACTCGAAACATCAAAATTCGCCGATATGTTGCAAGAGTGTCGGAGTGAAAACCCTTTGAATTTAACAAATCTGGTTTCTTACTAAGGATGATGCCTGCAACAGCATATTTTCAGAAATAGGTTGGGAAAGGCATGAGGACTTTCAGGTTTTGTGATGTCTACTGCAACAGCCTTGTTAAATAATGAATAAAAGGAGTTGTTGCCCCTAATACTTCTCACAGGCGTGGATTCCAGTGCATAGTCGAATTTTTCGAAAAATTACACTGAAGATGAAATATACAAGGGAGGATGGAAAATCGTTCCCATATACATTAACTCATCGCATGTTAGTTACAACATGCGACACTCTCCCCGCAACGATATTTAAAAGTGCTTGCTGACTCAAAAGTAAAAGCAGGCGGCGATGGCAGCTGTGGTCTTACAATCGAATAATTCAAACTCCACCATGTCATCCTCAGTACCCGGGTAAGGTATAAAAATATCTTCGAAGTTACTTGATTAATTAGGGAGTGCTGTGAATATAGTCAATCCTTTTCCTTATATACATACGGTACGCTCCGGTGGCAGACCGACTGCCTCTGGAATGACTTCTTGGCAACCTCGAACCTTCAAGTCTCTAAATTTTTGTCGCCTTTTACGACAGACATACCTACCGCGAAACCAGGACGAACTCTTCGATTCAGCACATCGTCAACTCAGACCCTTACTCATTAGGAGAAAAAAAACGCCAATCCGAAAGGCGAGCGTGCGAGGAGATTCAGAAATTTCGGCGGATGACGGAAGATTTGCAGGCCGAGCCGAATATATAGGTATTTTCCACTGCTTAATATCGAAGGCGGCTGCCGTGGTGTTGTGGTAGCATGCTCCGCCTACCACACCGAGGGTCCTGGATTCACTTCCCGAGTGTATTCTTAGTGAAAATTAGCCTGCCTTGCCGATGCCGTTCGGAGTCGGCGTTAAACATTTAGGTCTCGTCCCGCCGAATTGTAGCGAAAATACAAAGGTCCGCGAAGAGAAGCTCGGCCTAAATCCCACGGAGGTGAATCAGGTGATTGACGAGCCCAATACTTGGATCTCTGATGATGTAACTATATTCCATCACCGGAATATGGCGAAGTAATAATGAAAATACCTCTGGTCAAATTTAATAAAGCGCCGGGACATGGTGGACCAACTGTAGAATTATTGTTATTCGTCTTTATTTGTGAGGCTTCAAGGTAAATCTACTGTCGACTAAATTTTCACGATACACCAAACAAGGAAGGAGACACTTTATGAGAGAATCGACAGGCATTATCTCGATTTTAAAGTAGCATTTAATAGGGAGGGCGTAAGCGAGATCTACAAATGACACTGAGGATGGCACAACGCCGAACTCTTCATTTTATAAATTGCTACGAACCCATGGACTGTCGATTGGTAAGCTAAGAAATTGGAACGATGACACCTACTTTCAATTGTAAGTATAAATTTACATATTAAATTGTTTCCATTGAAAGGGAAGCAATGTTTTTGTTTAATGTCATAAAGAGTCTAGTATTATTTACCTTATCTTACGATAACA
Organism: Eurosta solidaginis; assembly: GCF_040869045.1. NCBI lineage: Eukaryota > Metazoa > Arthropoda > Insecta > Diptera > Tephritidae > Eurosta > Eurosta solidaginis. The sequence goes on along the minus strand of NC_090321.1, from coordinate 79,599,782 downwards.
TCACCAAGATCTTCTTGTCAATAAAATTATATTCAAAAACCAGGCATGTATGTTTTGCACAAGGTGCGCAAGTTAGCATCATGTCTACGGTTACCATAAGTTTGTACTAAGTTAAACCCTACAAACTTTTTTCTTCAGCCGGGACGTATTCGACTGACCGTTACTTTATCGTTAACACGCAGCTTGCAAGAGGAATGAAAAAGCAGCACAGCACAGCACAAATTGGTAGAGATTTTCTGCCCAAATCTCCTCGGAGGTACATCGGGCGAAATTATTATTATAATTATTATCAATACTAAGCCCTGACGCACCCATTGTATGTCACGCATTTGGAAAGTTCCTATGCAATGTAACAACCAGATTTATGATCAATAGGGTCGCTAAAAGCGTTTTCTCAAAGAGTAGATGCTAAAATCGGGTGGGGAGTCGAATTGCTGCATGTTGTTGGAACAGTCCAAGGCATCTTTACGATGTTGGACCCACAGTTTTCACTGCACAGAAACTATTGGTACAAAAATTTGAAAATATCGGTTTATATTGTTGTAGCTATAAGGACACTCCCCGAAGGTTTTGTGGGGTGTTATCGATAGTCCTTTGATGGATACAGATCCGGTACGTTCCGGTAACAAGCACCATTAAGGTACAAGCCCGACCATCTCGGGAACGATTTAATACGACCACATGTGGCCTTCTTGGTCATCCCGCCTTTAGTTTTGCTAAAGAAACAGGATTTGCCACGGGTAGGTGAGTTTGACAATTGGGTTGAAGAAGCCATAAATTGCGCTGGCAACCCCTTGAAAGGGTTGCGCTATACAACCACTTGAATCATTTGGGTATTTTAGTCGCCTTTTACAACAGGCATACCTGATATATTCTAAACCCATGAACCCGCATGCGTTGTTTTCGCCTTTTCAATAGGCATGACCACTCAAGCATTGTCATTTAATTCAAGTATTCAAGTTGTCTGCTAGAATGACATAAGAAGCATTTCAAGCGACATAAGGAAAAATCATGTAACAGTTCTGAGTGCGGAGTTATGGCAGGCCTGCAGCTTCCCCTAGCGGGTGTCGTGTTAATCTTGGGAACATATTTTCTACGTGTATTACAAAATCGGCTGGCTAATTTCTTGGTATAATACCAACAACGTGACTGTCCAGTGTCAGCTGAGGGGTCGGAGGAACAATGTAGACTTAGGTTTCGTGGGTTACAGCGGCGATTCATGCGAGGGAGATAACTGTTTATCTTAAAGCATAGCTCATCTATGTGAGATCGTTGCAGTGCTATGCAGTCGTGGGCGAAGAAATTCTGGTGGGGAAGGGAATTTAGATATGTATGGAAAAAGGATACCACCCTGTAGTACTCCATGTTCCTCCAGCTCCTTCCTGATTGAGATTATTCGCTTCTAGATTGTACAGATGCCATTCTTAATTAGCGGTAAACTTTTTTTAGACAAGCGAGAAGTTGTTTTCCTTGGTTGCTGAAGGCACGTTAGGTAAGCTCTCCACTTTATCATTAAAAACTTCGTTTAAAGCTTTTAATCCACCATCACCACTTACGCCAAGTTTACCACCTTTACTACTTTGAAAACAGTTACTTATAAAATTAGTTCTAAAATGTGCAGCGACAAATTTACGGTCAGCTACAATAGTAGCATCAGGACCATCTCGTAGTTGATTATGGTCCTTACCATTTGCAAGGTCAGTTTGGCGATTACTGTTAGATGATACCTCGTCAGCTTCTTCGCAAAATATAGGCGGATGAGTGCATGCCCGACGATTGGAATCCAAGTGTTCTTTGTCCAGTCTACAAGAACGGGGATACTGCAAACTGCACCAAATATCGCGGAATCAGCCTTCTTCATATCGCATATAAGGTCCTCTCAAGTGTATTATGCGAAAGATTGAAGCCCACCGTGAATCGGCTGATTGGACCTTATCAGTGCGGCTTCAGACCTGGTAAATCTACCATCGACCAGATTTGACAAAGCGCCAAATCTTGGAAAAAACCCGCGAAAAAAGAATCGACACGCATCACCTCTTCGTCGATTTAAAGCCGCCTTCGACAGCACGAAAAGGTGCTATCTATATGCCGCTATGTCTGAATTTGGTTTCCCCGCAAAACTTATACGGCTGTGCAAAATGACATTGAGCAACACCATCAGCTCAGTCGGAATTGGGAAGGACGTCTCCGAGCCATTCGAAACTAAACGAGGTTTCAGACAGGGTGATCCCCTATCGTGCGATTTCTTTAATTTGATGCTGGAGGAAATTATACTAGCTGCAGAACTTAACCGCTCTGGAACAATATTCTATAAAAGCGTGCAACTACTGGCATATGCTGATGACATTGATATCATTGGCCTAAACACCCGCGTTAGTTCTGCTTACTCCAAACTGGAAAAAAAGCGGTAAAGGTGGATTTGATGGTGAAAGAGGACAAAACGAAGTACCTGCTGTCATCGAGCAGAGTCAGCGCATATGCGCCTTGGCAACCACGCTACTGTTGGCAGCCATAATTTCGAAATAGTAAAAGAGATCGTTTATTTGGGAAGCAGCATCAACACTAGCAACAACATCATCTCTGAAATCCAGCGAATAATCACTCTTGCCAATAAATACTACTTTGGACTAGGTAGGCAACTGAAAAGTAAAGTACTCTCTCGGCAAGCGAAAATTATACTCTACAAGGCACTTATCGTTCCATCCTGCTATTAGGTGCAGAAGCATGACAACATCAGATGAAACGGCTCTGGGAGTGTTCGAGAGAAAAATTCTTCGAAAGATTTATGCACCTCTACGCGTTGGCGATGGCGAGTACCGAAGAAGATTTAACGATGAGCTGTACGAGCTATATGCAGACATCAATGTAATCCAGCGAACCAAAACGCAGCGGCTGCGCTGGCTAGGCCATGTTATTCGAATGAAAGATGACGCTCCGGCCAAGAAAGTGTTTCTATCGGAACCCGCCTATGGAAGCAGAGGTAGAGGGCGGCCCCCACTCCGTTGGAAGGACCAGGTGGAAAACGATATAAACTCCCTTGGCGTGACCAATTGGCGCCGGTTGGCAGAGAGAAGGAGCCACTGGCCCGCCTTGTTAGACGGCCATAACCGGTTAAACGGTTAAGCGCCAATTAAGTAAGTAAGATACCTCGTTCACCATCAACACCAAAGCTACTAGGGCAGCTAGTAAAGTCGTAAGAGCTCTCATTTCTATTTAGAGACAAAGTTAATCGAAGTTGATTATAAAACTGTTAAGGACTTGACACCAACGGTCCTTTTATAGGAAAAATTATTACTCCAAGTTTTATGCGCACTAAAGAAAGATATAAACGTATTGAAATACGTTTATCTATTCATTAAGACTGTTTATTTAAAATTGTAAACAATGAGACAATTAAATAAAAAAAAATTATCATCTTTTCTAAATAGATTCAGCTTTAATTTTGAAGTTGTTTTTCATACGATTTTTTGATAACTTGAAGCAAGGCGGATTCGGGTATCGATTCGCACTGACTTGAAGAAACAACGTTCGCTTATTTTTTATTGGCACGGCACAATGGAGACATTAATTAATATTTTGTTAGTAACTGTTTTTTTGCTTTTCAGTTCAATAAATAAAGGAATTACTGATAAACATCACATGACAGCTAGATTTTATTTAAGTTTTAATAAACAAAATATGTATTTGGTGCAGAGTAAGTACCGTTACGGTATGCCATAGGTCTATGCAGGGCCAGATTAACAAGTAGGCAGAATATGCAGAAAAATGAAAAAGGCTTCTAAAATTGTCTTACAAACATAAAATTATAGAGAGTGAAAGAAAAATACAATCAGAACTGAAAATAAATTTTACTCAAATAAATAAAACTCAATTGACCGCATTCAAAAGGCAACGACCGACAAACTAGACAAGGTTCCTAAAAAGGACATTTCCGACTCATTTGACAAATTGTATGAGCGTGCAAAGAAGTGCATCGAAGTGAAAGGAGAGTATATTGAATAATAAAAAAGGTTTATAACTTTTCTTCAGTTCGAAGGTCATACTGGTGAAAGTCTAGCGAATCAAACTTTAAAGTTTTTTTTACTGAAGACTGTGGTTTAGATATTCACAATTGTAGAGGGCAATAATATGATAACGCATTAAACATGTCCGGGAAGTATAAAGGTATGCAAGCAAGAATATTGAGTTTGAATGAGAATGCGATCTACGTTCCCTGTTCCGCGCATTCCCTTAATTTGGTTGGAGAGCATGCTGTGAAGTGCTGTTTTTATGCAGTAGATTTTTTCGCCATTAAAATAAAAAAAATAAATGTAAGGCGCGATAACCTCCGAAGAGATCTAAGGCCGAGCTTCTCTTCCAACTTGCGTCGTGCTCCTCTTGATTTTCCCTACAAATTGGCCGGACGGGACCTACATGTTTTATGCCGACTCCGAACGGCATTTGCAAGGCAGATGAGTTTTCAATGAGAGCCTTACATGGCAGAAATACACCCGGAGCGCTTGCCAAACACTGCCGAGGGGCGACCCCGCTTAGAAAAATTTTCTTCTAATTTAAAAACTTTATTTCTAAAATTTTGATGTTGGTTTTTCCCGGGTGCGAACCCAGGGCATACGGTGTGGTAGGCGGAGCACGCTACCATCACACCACGGTGGCCGCCATTATGCAGACATTATATAATTTTTTTCCACTTCCACCTATCGTTGGAGCGCATTAAAAAATAAAATAAACAATGAGAAAACTTTGAAGACATTATCAACTACACGCTGGGAAGCACATTCGAATGCGACGGATGCAGTTTACGATTCATTTGATATCATATTAGAGGCTCTAGAAATCATTGCTGATGATGAATCACAAAATACTGATACTCGTTATGAGGCGACGTGTATCGCGAATAAAATGCAAAAATTCGAATTTGATTTCATGTTGATTTTATGGAACTCTATTTTGACTGCTATGCGTTCAGTGAGTAAAGGGCCCATTACTGATACTTAGCATAGACTTGACTTGACTTGAGAGCTGTCACTTACAGTTCTGTTAATTGAACATTGCATGTTACTGATTACTCAAAACTTAGCAACACTTGACTTTGAAGTCTGTTGAATTTTGATTTTCTATGTAAGTTCTAAGTGACGTTTACATTTTGAGATGCCATTTGTTTGTTTCCTTTTCATTTTGACATTTTGTCATACAAATTGACATTTACTGATTATGATGCCAGATTGTATGCGCTAAGTGGAGTATAATCGTGGCTAAGTTGCCAAGTTTACGCCAAGTAAAGTCAAGTCTATGCTAAGTATCAGTAATGGGCCCTTAAGTCAATGCAAAGTGAAACAGCAGATTTGCAAACGTGTGGGTTTTTGTACGGATTGTTAGAAGAGAGTTTAGTTTCATTCCGTGAAAAGTTCAATGATTTCGAGGAAAAAACAAAACAATTATTACCTGGTGTAGGTTATACAGAAATCGTAAAACGTACTCGTCGTAGAAAAAACCAACCTAATGACGGAAATGCTCCAGAAGTGCAGAAGTAGAATTTTGGCCTCGCAATAATTTTAGGACAAAACGTTTCCTCGAAATCGTCGACAATCTTCACAGTGAAATCAAACGACGTGCGAAAGTGTATATGGAAGTTTCAGAGGGATTTTCATTTCTCATCAACTATTGTCTAAGTTAGGAAAACCTCCACGAAAAATAAATAACTTAGTTCATTTTTATTCTAGAGATTTGGAAGAAATTTTCATTGAAATGAAACAATTCCAAAGTTACGTGAACTGCAGATACACAAAAAACTCAGAGTCATTTGTATAAGATTGTAATAGAAAATCAATTAGCCAATGTATTTCCTAACACAGAAATAGCTCTTCGCATTTTTTTAACAGTAATTAATGATCACAAATTGTTCTGCCGAACGATCCTTCTCGCAATTAAAAAGAATCAAAGCTGCTGAAAGAGCTACAACGCGACAAGAGTGACTCGAGATGTTAGGTATACTTTGCAATGGGTCAGATTTATTGAACAAAATCGATATTGATGATATAATTGATGAATTTGCAAAAAAAAATGTAAAAAACGACATGTTTAAAATGTAGATAGTAATTGTATTGATATTATTACATTATGCCAATAAAATTTTTATGAAAGATATAAGTTTGTATTTTTTAATCGAAAAAAGAAGGGAACGGACGTGAAAAAGGGCCCCCAAATTGATGCTTCCCTAGGGCCCCGTCGAGGGTTAATTCGGCCCTGTGTCTATGCTCAGCTTGCTAGGGACGAATTGAATTTTGGCAGACATCGGAAGACAAACAGAAAACAAAAGAAAACTGTGGGTTCTTATATAGAGGATCTAAAAGTGTTGCATTTAAGGGAACTAACTCAATTTTCATGTAATCCAACGCAACCCATATAGGATATATGTACGTATGTATGTATTTGGGGGTGCTACAATATGAGTGTTGATAATACCATGAACCAAAAGATGGATCAACGACAGCGTCACCTTTTTATCCTCTCATAGTACAGCAGTTGGTTTGTCGAACCGCTTTAAAATTTTACCTAAATAAATAAATAAAAATAAGGCGCGATAAACTACGAAGAGATTTGAGGACGAGCTTCTCTTCCAATTTGCGTCGTGCTCCTTTTAATTTTTCCCACAAATTGGTGGGACGGGACCTACTTGTTTTAAGTATGCCGACTCCGAACGGCATCTGCAAGGCAGATGAATTTTCACTGAGAGCTTTTCATGGCAGAAATACACTCGAAGTGCTTGCCCATGACTGCCGAGGGGCGACGAGGGGGTTTTATTATGTTATCTTTTACAAAACATTGCTGTTGTAATAGCGCACACATGACTGATGCACTGAAGTGTCCGGCTTATTTTGCCGCAATTTTTTTTTTATTTAATGATAAGACAGGACAATTTCTAGAAAGTTTTCAAGATTGGCGGGACCGAACTTGTTCAAAATAGTTTCAAAATAATATCGAAATAAAAATCGCAAATAATGCCGAACATGTCCCGTATTTAATGGTATTTAATGTAGGTAGTTCCTTAGTATGTAATGCCGAAAAATCCAAATAAATATTCCGAAATATCAGCGAAAATATCGAAAAACACGCAGTTTCTTGAATTCGTAAAAACCGTCTGCATTTTTGCGATTAACTAGATGAATTTAAATTTAACCCAATGGGATCTCACAGAGTAAGCAACAAGAAGGATAAAAGTATGAGATACATTTTTTTGAGTTTCATAGATCTTTTTCGAGAAATCAGAGTTTAAAGCTCTCATGTCAGCCGATTGGCGCTCATCACATCTCGAGCGTACTTTTCATTATAGATAAATCAGGTACCACAGGTTGGAAAAGTACGAATGTAACCTTTTTCTTTTCTAAAGTTTAAGATATTTGTGATGACGCCAAATAAGTTCCCAAAAACTATTTCGATTTTAGACTTTCTTACTAAAATATTGTTTTTTCCGAGAGTTTTGTATGCTATGCTTCTCTGCGAAATTGGAAACTTCGGAAAATTTTACTTGGCGACACAGTTTTTGAGATATATCATTCCATGATTTCAATATCTATTATCGATTAAATTAACAAAGAAGTATGTTGTGAAACCCATACCGTATTATGGGGTTCTTGTTTGGTGGACAGTCACACAAAAAAGTACGTATACCAAAAAACTTTAGGGGGTTTGCAGAGTATCAACGATTAGCATAACGGGAGCCCAAAAATTATTCTGACAGCAGCAGCGCATATCATTCTACACATCCCGCCTGCCTATTCAATGGCGAAAAACATCGCGTTAGCAACTGCAACAAGGCTTAAGGCATCGGGGCAACTCTAGTGCAGGCCTTTTTGCCATAGCAATATAGCGCCATCTTATATCGGGCAAACGGAATATATAGTCTCGTGCCTCAGCCTTCGAAAGAGATATTGGGGCCACAGTTGAGCCTGAGGTTTTGTGCCAGGGTGCAGAAATATCATACATGTGTAAATGGATGGTTCCAAATTAACAGAAGGGATCGGGTCTGCTGTTTATTGTGTCAATGAAAGCAACAGAAATTTCGGAGGAGGCTTGCTTAAGCTGCAGTCGCGTTAAGATATATGTATATCAGGGGCGTAGCCAGAAAATTGCCTTGGGGGTTCAAAAAAAATTCAATTTCAGCTAAATAAATAAAAAAAGTTTGTCTTTAGCTTTAACATTAAAGTACGTATATTTAGAATATGATATGAAAAAGGTTAGATTAAAAACTCAAGCGCATGCGTCCGCTTTTCTTTGCCATTTCATCTAAAACTTCATCAACGGTAACAATTTAATCACGGTGGATGCTTAGTGATGCACAGCCATTCAATCGATTTTCACTCATCGTGTTTCTCAAATAGTTTTTAATCAGCTTAGGAGTTGAAAAAGATCTCTTGTTCGTTGCCGTTGTTACTGGAAGCGTACACAAGATTTTCAACAACATGTGAACATTAGGAAAAGCCATAGAATCGCATTCCTGTAATATTAATCATAGATAAATTGATAAAAAAAAAACAGAAGTACCTCCTTCAGGAATAAGTAGAATTAATGCTTTTTGAGCCTATGCATGAGATCTAAAGTATACGTATATAAAATTCAAAAGAAAGAAACTGATCGAGTAGAAAAAAATTCTTTGCGACCTGTGTTCTTGTAAATATTTGGCGTTTCTGCTGGCTCAAGGTCTTTCTAATAAATGAAACAACATAGGTTTTTTTCTTCCGATATATTTCGGTTACACTACGGTAAACGTCCTAAGGAAAATTATTTTACACGCCAGCAGAAACGCCAAATATTTACATTTTAAAATGTGAAAAACACAATATTTTTCATTTACCAAATAATTTGAGTTTTAGGTTTTTGAAATGTGTTTTTGACATGCTAAAAAATGTAGATATTACATTATAATAATGTGTTTTCCACATGGAAAATAATATAAAATTTGCATTATATTTCAAAATAGAAAATGTGTACTCCAAACAAATGCTGTAAATTTAACATTATTTAAATGTTAAAAATATTTGCCTTTTCATTCCGATGAATGTAATCGCTGTTGAGGCAAACGAGCAAACGCCTGAATAGATTATATTCACGCATGCAATAAGTTGGTTGATTTTAAATCAATGTCGATTATGTTCGTTTAAGCAAGTTGGATCATTGAACGCGATCATGTTGCCATTGTTGCCGAACGTTGTTGTGTTCGATTTTTGCTGTTCTCTGATATGTATGTAGATGGTCGTTAGGTAAATTTACAAGGAAACTTCTTTATGAAATTATAGTAAAAGTTAACATGTACATTTGTATATTTCATAAATTGCAGAATTATTATGAAACAGAATATGATTAAAATATATAAGTGTTCATTGCATACATACATATGCTTGCATATTAAAAATATAATATATATCACCAACAAAGTGAATACGTAGCAGAATTATAAAGAAATATATTAACATAGACATAAAACATCAAATATTTGAATTGTAATTACCTAAAAAATCAAATGATCCGGAGGCAAAGAGGGGTTTAAACCTCCCAACCGCCCCCCGTCGCTACGTTCCTGATGTATATTGATAGTCACATGGAGATTAGGGCAGTAATCTCACACAGTACTTAATCAAGAAGTGTAGTGGAATGCATGGAAGCATTATATAGGTAGCCCTTTTTATCATAAGCCACTGACAACTGAAGTCCCGATTCAGTCATTACCGGAGGATGCTAGGCACTGGATATAGCATTTTCAGGTCAAATGAAACTTTTTTCTAGTCAAATGAAACTTTTTTCAAGACAAATGAAACTTTTTTCATTTCAAATGAACCTTTTTTCATTTTAAATGAAACTTTTTTCATTTTAAATGAAACTTTTTTCATTTTAAATGAAACTTTTTTCAGTTTAAATGAAACTTTTTTCATTTCAAATGAAACTTTTTTCAAGTCAAATGAAACCATACTACTAAGATAATTGCCAATATATTTATATCGTACTTTATAACACTAAGTATTTATCAAATTTTTCTTTAAGACAACTATTTCTAATTAGCCACATTGAAGGCAAAATTTTTGCTTAAATTTACTTTGTGAATTTAAGCTGCAGTTAAGGTCGGCTTAGTTTAGCCTTGCCTTTTGATCGTTTCAATTTTTAATAGATAAAGTAGCAGGGTTATACGCTAGGCAACTTATATACTACAGTTTAACCACCCACTTAAAATAAGCACCTATATTTTTTACTTGTATCTAAATAAAAAAGAAATAAATGTAAGGCGCGATAACCTCCGAAGAGATCTAAGGCCGAGCTTCTCTTCTAACTTGCGTCGTGCTCCTCTTGATTTTCCCTACAAATTGGCCGGACGGGACCTACATGTTTTATGCCGACTCCGAACGGCATCTGCAAGGCAGATGAGTTTTCACTGAGAGCTTTTCATGGCAGAAATACACCCGGAGCGCTTGCCAAACACTGCCGAGGGGAGACCCCGCTTAGAAAAATTTTCTTCTAATTTAAAAACCTTATTTCTAAAATTTTGATGTTGCTTTGTCCGGGGTGCGAACCCAGGGGATACGGTGTGGTAGGCGGAGCACGCTACCATCACACCACGGTGGCCGCATGGTGGTGGTGGTCATGAAAAAACCCTTAAAAATCAAAGTAAAAAAGAAGTAAAAAAAATGAAATTTCGCAGGCTCGAAAATTATTTGTTGGGGTATGCGTAGTGAAACTTTTTTTCCTCACCCCAAATCCTATCGAAAAATCGATGACGCGATATCGGTGACTAAATCGACCCATTCTAATATATATATTCTAAGTATTACATTTAAATACAATATACAATGAAAAATACTGGAATAAAAACAAATATATATGTTTTCAAAGGCCCAAACGAGTGAAGTGCAATGTAACTACGCCATAGAGTAGAAAAGATCACTTTTTACCGTTATGGTTTTCAGCATAGTTAAAAAAGATTTCTCCACAGCCACATGCTCTACTATATAGTTGGTAAAATTAATGTTTCTCTCAATACCTTGATATCGTTCTATGTTGTTTGGTAAGACGTTGGTCAAAGAGAAAAGCATAATTCAGAGGATTAAACCGATGTGTTAGATGGTGTCAGACAGTGAATAGGAAATACGCTCACATCATGCTCTTTGGTACCTTCTATTTGTTCTCTACTTTGCTTTATTCCTGTGTTATTAACGAAGTATGTGTAGAAGAAGAATGTGCTTTATATATAAGAGGAGTAGATACAAGTAAAAAATATAGGTGCTTATTTTAAATGGGTGGTTAAACTGTAGTATATAAGTTGCCTAGCGTATAACCCTGCTAGTTTATCTATTAAAAATTGAAACGATCGAAAGGCAAGGGCTAAACTAAGCCGACCTTAACTGCAGCTTAAATTCACAAAGAAAATGTAAGCAAAAATTTTGCCTTCAATGTGGCTAATTAGAAATAGTTGTCTTAAAGAAAAATTTAATTAATACTTAGTGTTATAAAGTACGATATAAATATATTGACAATTACCTTAGTTTCATTTGAAATAAAAAGTTTCATTTAAAATGAAAAAAGTTTTATTTAAGATGAAAAAAGTTTCATTTAAAATGAAAAAAGTTTCATTTAAAATGAAAAAAGTTTCATTTGACCTGAAAATGCTATATAATTTAAAAATAATAACATTCGGTTGATTCGCGAATTTATGCAAATGTAAGAAAATAAATATGTATATTTTTCAAATTTGAACTGAACTTTATTGACTCTACTAACTATTTTTTCCAGTTCTTTTTTTATTTTAATGTAAATTGATTGCATACAATTTTAATTAATTTTTTAATGATGACATTATTATTCTACACCTCATTATATATGTATTTTATTATTAAGAACTTATGAAGAAGGTTCAATTTCCCAAAATATTTTGGCTCGTAAGTGACATCATTGACTATACGTCTACTTCCGTCCCTTTTCCTTGGTTGCTGAAGGCTTGTCAGGTAAGCTATCCACTTTATCATTAAAACCTTGGCCTAAATCTTTTATGTCGCCAAGTTTACCACCTCTAGTACCTTGAAAACAGCTACTTAACAATTTACTTCTAAAATGTGCAGTGCCAAATTTACGGTCAGCTACAATAGCAGCAGCAGGACCATCTCGTAGTTGATTGTGGTCCTCACCACGTTGAGAAGGATCATTTGCATGGTCAGCTTGGCGATTACTGTTTGATGATACCTCGTTCACCATCAACACCAAAGCTGCTAGGGCAGCTAGTAAAGTCGTCAGAGCTCTCATTTCTATTTAGATACAAAGTTAATCGAAGTTGAATATAAAACTGTAAAAGACTTGACACCAACGGCCCTTTTATAGGAAAAATTATTACTCCAAATATTATGCGCACAAAAGAATTTACTTGGAAAAAATATAAACGTATTGAAATATGTTTATCTATTCATTAAGACTGTTTATTTAAAATTGTAAACAATGAAAAATTAAATAAAAAAAACTTAGCATTTGCTCTAAATAGATTCAGCCTTAATTTTGAAGTTGTTTTTGATACGATTTTTTGATAACTTGAAGCAAAGCGGATTCGGGTATTGATTCGCCTTGACTTGAAGAAACAACGTTTGCTTATTTTTTATTGGCACGGCACAATGGAGACATTAATTAATATTTTGTTAGCAATTGTTTTCTTTGCTTTTCAGTTCAATAAATACAGGAATTACTGATAAACATCACATGACAGCTAGACTTTATTTAAGTTTTAATAAACAAAATATTTGGTGCAGAGTAAGTACCGTTACCGTGTGCCATAGGTCTATGCTCAGCTAGCTATGGACGAATTGAATTTTTAGGTAATCAAAAATGATTATTTCTCAAAATTTCTCGCTTTACCAGTCTATCGCAATTTATATTCTCCTAAAGTTACGTCTAAGCACTGCTTTCATGAGGTCAACAGAAATGCTGTTACTGCGTGAAAAGCCCCCGGAATGTTTGTATTTGATGATATTGATATTGTTGGCCTGAACAAACGCGCTGTGACTTCTGTCTTGTCGGTATTTATTTTTTATTTATTTATTTATTTCTTTTTTTATTTTTGTACAACTAAGACTAATAGGTCTTTTATATGTACATCAGGATGTTATCTTATTCTAACAATAGTTGGAAAAGTAATAATAACAACAAAACATAATAATAACAAATTTATGTAAAAAAAATCAACGCTTAATACTAATACAATAGAATTTAATAAATGAAAATAGGAAATAAGACAGATAGTAGGGGAAGTTTTGAAATAGAAGACGAGAGAAAAGAAAAAGGAAGATATTGGCAGTAAGTGGTATGTAGTCAGAAAGCAAGATCACAAAAATATCTGTATATTTCCGTTTTAAAGTTGTGTCTATTCAAACGAGCTTTAACACTTTCTGGAATCATGTTCCACATTTTGATAGCGCTAATGAAAAGTGTACTATGTCTGGGAATTACCAAGGTATTGAGTCTCTGAGATCTGGTTAGTTGAAGCTTTCCACTCTAACAGCTTGTATACGAAAATGTAGTTTCTTGCGGTCATATATTGCATAATGGTACAGCCCAGGATTTTGTCGCGCCATGCTGATATATGGCTATAATGACTTATGTCATAACCATACCTCGTTGCATTATTGAAGTCTACATTCACCTTACTAACAGATTGTGAGTCCAGTTTGCTATAGACTATTTCTGCATATGTAAAATGAGGTACAATTAATTAGAGAGCGAGTTTTCGGCGTGTTTCCTGTGGGGTAAACGCTGCAAAGGATCTTTACATACGCAGAATTATAAAGACATTGCTAATTAATTTATATATATTATATGATTACAGCAGCTAAGCTTATTATTTATTATAAACCCGAGGTTCCTCATTTCATTAGTGATCACAAGAGTACATGTACTAATACTCACAGGCGGAATATCTTTTAAACATAAATCACTCTACTGCACCCAGGACAATACAGCAGACAAATCACTATTCACTTTATAGCATAGATCTTCCACAAGACCAATACGATCGGAAAGATATAATTGAATATCATCAGCATACGCATGAACTCTAACGAATTGACATACAGAAAAAGCGTCATTAACAAACATACTGAACAAAAGCGGGCCAAGTATAGATCCTGCGGGACACCTGCCTTGATAGCTTTAAACTCTGATGATGTATTCTCACTTTTCACTCTTTGTAATCTTCCAGTAAGATAACTAAACATGAGTTTCATGGAGCATTCAGAGAACCCATAAAAGCTCCTAAGTTTCCAACATAACAGGGGATGGTTTACTGAATCAAAAGCTTTAGAGAAGTCTAGGAGGCAGAGAATAGTTAGATCTGCAACGTCGAATTGCAATTTAATATCATCTAAATTTTTTACCATAGCAGTAGCACAGCTGTGATTTGGCCTAAATCCAGACTGAAATGGAGAAAACAAGTTATTTTTTTGCTCTGTAATTTGTTTGGCCATCACAAACAAAAGCTGTATGAAGTTAAACCAAATCCCTGCGTAGGTAAAAAGTGTGGAAACAAGTGTTGTGAAAAGCTTAGTGAACAAGATCGGTTGGTGCTAAATGAACACTTTTGGGGCTTAGGCAACAAGATACGACAAAGAGATTGGCTTCTATAGTACATGATCAAAGGAGAACATCAGATAGCCTTAACGAAAAGCGTTTTAAAGTTTGCCAGCAGTTTTTACAGAAAACAATATTTCCCAAAACACGTTAATATGTGTTAGAAAAAAACATAACGCTTCAAATACCTCTTGCCTGACCAAAAAAAAACCTCCTCCCCATAATAAGTTTGACGAAATAGATGTGGCTCATTTGAAATCATTCATTGAACACCTACCAGCAGTTCCTTCCCACTATTGTAGGAACAAAAGTACTAAGTTATATCTTCCACAGTACTTTCGAAACGTGCCAACTTTGTATAAGTGTTACACGCAGCACTTGATAAATACAAATCAGCTAAGCTAAGTTATCCCCAAGAGTTTTTCGTAACATTTTCAAAAATGAATACCATATAGGCTTACATTTGCCAAAAAAGGACAAATGCATTATTTGTGAAAAGTATAAGTATTCGGACAGAAAAGCACAAAACCTTTTACAACAAACTGAAGAACATAAAATGAACATACGGGACAGAGATAAATCAAAAGAAATTTTCTTAAAGGACCAAAGAAAAAGCAAAGAGAATGGGACGTATATCTGCGCCAGCTTCGACCTTCAGAAAGTATTGAATACACCACACGGAAAAGCGTAAACCTTTTCTTTTCAAGAAAATATGCTTTTTATAATGAAAGCGTTTACGAGAACAGCACAAGAAACGGTTATTGCTTTTTATGGGGTGAATCGGATGGAAAACGTGGATGCAACGAAATTTCCATTTTCCAATTCTTAAATATCGTGGATGAAAGGGGGACTCATTCTGATATAAGTCTATATTGTCATAGTTGTGTTGGGAAGAACAGGAACAGAGCTATGCAAGCAATGATAATATTGTAACGATTTTACTGCAAATCCTCTTATTTGCAACCTTCTGCTAAGTTCGAATCACTAAACTTTTGAATAAATAACTCCACTCTTCAATAATGCAAAATGGCCTTTATTAAAGTACTTCACAATAACACTTATATTCTTGCTTAACTCAAACTGATTGATAGCTTAAATGAAACCAGGCATGCTTAACCAACGAACCGATATCATTTCGTTACGATAATTAACGTTAATAAACCGAACAAAGTCATTTGGTTTCGTTTATTAACGTTAAGAACGTCAAATTAACGAAATGATTTTGTTTCGTTTTCTGCCATATCAAAACGAAATCAAATCGTTTATGTTGATTATTAATTTTAAACTATGCTGACAAAGCTGATTGATGGCGGAGTCATTAAAGGTGAAAGCATTAGCCAAACTGCAACTTTTCTCATGAATTTTGACAGTACGAACATTTCTCAGAGTATTTTTGACATTACAATCAACAAATTACACAAACAAATTACATGGAGTTTGTGTGTATTTCCGCTCGCTGTTACCACCTTACGGCTTCACCATGGCTATAGCATTGCCAGCACAATTCAAACATAAAGTATCACGTTTTTGTTAACGTTTTTAACGTTAACGAAAGCTTTTCGTTTCGGTTAAAAACGAGATACAATTTATCTTGATAATTTCTTTATCGGTAATATTTCGAAGTGTTTCAACGGAAACGGTGGAAATTTTTTGATAAACGATTAGCTTAACGTTAAGGTGCATCCCTGAATGAAACTAACTCTCGCGCCTCTACTGTCGCGGCCTTTTATACCTTTTGATTTCTCGTTGCATACTTCTGGGCTTTTCCATTCCAGAACTTACTAGTTAGTTATCAGCTATAAAATCACCAGCCACAACTACGTTTATGGCTTCTCATATGCGCGTGAGTAATACTTGCACAAATTATTGCCCTCTCTTGTGAGCACCTCAGATAAGATATATACATGTGTTTGTGCGTTGCTTCTCCGCTGCGTGTACGTACATATGTGTAGATATAATTATTGATTCGTTTATGCAGATACATAATGATTGATTTATGGATGTGCATGATATCACTGTTTAGCATCGGCTTAGAGATGACAGTACCCCTTAGTGTTGCTAATATTCGTAACACTGTCCTCCACCTAAGTCTGATCGTCCCGATCAGACAAATCTCTCGATCTAAATGCTGCCAGCCTTTCCAAATGAACCACTTTCATTTTGGTTCGTAGTTTGTATGCGGTACACTACATCGGGGACAAACGTTTTTTTCGTTGTGAGTTGTATAACAGCACCAAATCTCCTTCCTGAAAACCTTCCGAATTAATTGCTTTATCGTATCGGGCTTTCATCTTGTCACTCATAATCTTTGCTCGTTGTCTTACAAGATCGTGTATCTCTATCAGCTCTCCTTCCAAGACACCAGTGGATTTCTTGACATTTCACTCCGCATCGGCATCTATCCCAAACTTCAAATCAGCTGGCAGGTGAAGGTCATTGCCAAAAATTACTTAAGGAGAGGTTGGGCCCATTGTCTCATGCACTGCTGATCGGTAAGCCATCAAGAATAATAGTATGCGGGTATCCCACACTCCTTATGATACTTGTCTACTACTTTCCTTCAATGCTCCTCCAAGGTTCTATTGAAACGTTCCACCACACCATCGGACTGAGGATGCAATGCGGTTGTCCGTGTTTTTCGAATGCCCAATGATTTACACATTTCCTGGAACACAGCTGATTCGAAATGCCTGCCTTGGTCAGAATGTAACTCTATTGGTACACCATACCTTGCAACCCAATTGTTTATAAACACTTCTGCTACTGTTTCTGCTTCTTGATTTGGGATTGGGTATACCTCTGGCCATTTGCTGAATAATCCATAACTACCAGTACATATTTGCTTCCGCAGTTGCTAGTAGGAAATGGACATGCGACATCCATAGCGATCCTTTCAAATGGCGCACCTGAGTTATATTGCTTCATCTGGCCATGGCTTCGGGTTTTGGGCCCTTTCGCTCTGCTGCACACCTCGCAGTTCGCAATCCACTCAGTGGCTGACTGACGGCAACCAACCCAATAGAATCTCTGTTAAATCTTCTCGAGCGTCTTCGTTATTCCAAGATGACCTCCGCTTGGACCATTATGCAACTCGCTGAGCACGTCAGGAATCCTCTTTCTGGGAACAACTATCAGTTTCTTATTGCATTGACCATCCTCACTCTCCCATACTCGATGCAAGCAACCGGATGTCAATTCTAAACTGTTCTACTGTGCCCAGTATGACTTCGCAATAGGACTCTCTGCTGACATCTCTCTATTTGGTCTTTCGTTTCGTTCGAGCCCTTGCATAACATGTGACAGATCTGTATCTTCTAGCTGACACTTCCTTAGTTGTTCCTTGTCCCATTCATCCGCACACGTTATAGTCATTAGCCGGACATCTATAATGTCTTCTTTAGCCTCGGCCTTTTGAACAGTGCTTGCATTCCAAACTACATGGTCTTCGTGACATTGCATCGGCATTCCCATGGGTACTACCTTTCCGATGCTCAATGGAAAAGTCATAGCATTGTAGCCGCTCGATCCACCGTGCCAATTGTCATTCTGGATTACGGAACTGCAGAAGCCATTTCAACGCTGCGTGATCTGTCCTGACGCGGAATCGCTGGCCGTAGAGGTATTTGTGAAAATGTTTAATGCACTCTACCAATGCCAACAGCTCTCTCCGTGTAACGCAGTAGTAGCCTCCTATAGCATATCCACTCGCATCTGTATCTGGAATAAATGTTGCTCCTGGAATCGGATATGCTAACATTGGGGCAGTGCACAAACGCTCCTTCAATGTTTGGAAAGCCACTTCTTGCTCCTTCTTCCATCCAAAATTTTATTTTTTCTTGTAAGCTCATGGAGGCTATGGGCTACGCTGGAAAAATTTGGTACAAATAGGCGGTAATATGTGCACAGCCCAAGGAAACTTCTTAATTCATGTAGGTTCTGTGGTCTTGGCCAATCCTTTACAGCCTCTATCTTTTCGTTCGCAGTGCAGATGTTCTCTGTCGTTACCTTGTGACCCAAATAATTTACTTCCTTTTTAAACAGCGCACACTTTTTGGGACTTAACTTCAGATCCGCGCCAGCTATTCTCTGGAAAACTTCCTCCAAGTTCTTAAGATGTTCATCAAAGTTCTTGCCCAATACGATGAGGTCGTCCAGGTACACCAAGCATGTTTTCCAATGTAGTCCTTTCAGTACCTGGTCCACGAGTCTCTCAACAGTAGCTGGTGCATTACAAAGTCCAAATGCATCACTGTAAATTGCCAAAGACCATCACCGACGCTGAAGGCTGTTTTCTTTTTATCTTCCTACTTCACCTCAACTTGCCAGTTGCCGCTTTTCAAGTCCAGTGTGGAAAACCATTTCGTACCAGAGAGCGAGTCCAGAGTGTCGTCAATTCTCGGCAATGGGTAGCTATCCTTTTTCGTGATGTCGTTCAACTTGCGATAGTCCACGCAAAACCTCATTTTCCCATTCTTCTTCTTCTTCACAAGTACCACCGGTGAGCTCCTTGGACTAGCTGATGGTTCTATGACGCCGCTGTCGCTCATTTATTGTATGATTTGACTCACAACTTCACGCTTCGCCAGTGCAACACTACGAGGAGCTTGACGTATCGGCCTCGCGTCTCCAGTGTCAATTTGATGTTTCACAACGTTGGTGCGGCCTGGTTTGGAACCATTCTGGTCAAATATGTTCGCGTAATTTAGGAGCAGTTGTTTTGCCTTGCTCTGATAGGCTTCCTCTAACCCCTGCGTCCATTCCGTGATGTTATTTGAAAGATCAGTATTACTAGATGAAACGTGTTCCTGGAGCTGTTCACAGTTAATAACTATTTCAGCCTCTTGCCATCTTCCCAAAATAGCTCCTTTGGTCAGTCTGAGTGGTGACTTGAACTCATTGAGAACTCTTACCGGATAACGTCCATCTTGTTTTGTCATAGCCTGGGTTTTCCTACAAGTATGTTCAGTGCTGATTTGTTTGCTGCTTCGACAACCCACAATTTGTTTGTCCCACAATCTCCATCAACCTTTGCCCAGATGACTGCCTCGAATTTTGGTGGTATTTGCTGACTCTCTTCCACCAGCACTCGTTTACTGCTGTAGCCTCTCTCGTAGCCGAAATTAAGTGGCACAACCATGTTCTTATATCGCATCGTCTTGCTTTGCATATCGATCTTGATGCCTTGGTCGATTAAGAAGTCCACTCCAATTATGATTTCATCAACACTATACCACTTTAAAATTGCGTAGTACCGTGACGTTCCCAATTGCTACTACACATGCTACTTCTCCAATTACCTGGGTGTCCTCTCCCGTGGCTGTACGTAATCTTGCTCCAAGCAATGTTCTTATCTTCTTGTTGACTAAATCTGATCGAATGATGGAATGGGATGCACCCGTATCTACAGTCAGTAAACGTTCCTTTCCATCCACATGTCTCCCGACAGTAAGATTGCTTGATCTTCTTCCAATTTGCGAGATAGAGATTATGGGGCATTCAATTGAGGAAGCCAGCTCTCGCCCCTTGCGGCTGACTCTCTTTAGTTTAAAGATTGAGTGGACTTGGAGATTTGCTCATCTCCGTCAGCTCTGCGTTTACGGCCACCCAGATTGTTGGAACTATTAGGACCGGTGCTGCAATGACGTGCAATGTGGCCTGGGTTGCCGCACTTGAAACATTTCATAACTCCAGAGTTTTTCCGTTGTGATCCTTTCAGTGCTTCCAAAATTGTGTAAACCCAATTTGGCCTTTCTACTTCCACACGATGGGCTTTGTACGCTGGCTTACTCAAAAGTGAGGCAGTTTCCTGAGTCAGTGCAGGTGATACCGTTTCAGCGAATGTTTGCTTTGGGTTCGCGTATGTGGCTCGCTTCGTTTCGACGTCCCGTATGCCGTTTATAAAGCTCTGAACCCTTTCAGCGTATTCCACGGGTGCGTCCGCATTTGCAAGATGAGCCAATCTTTCAACATCCGAAGCAAACTCCTGCTATGTCTCATTTGCTTTTTGGTAACGGTTTTGCAACTCAATTTGGAATATCTGTTTTCTATGCTCGCTTCCATAACGTCTTTCGACAGCGGCCGTCAATGCTTCATAGTTGTTCCGCTCTCCTTCGGGAATCGTCTGTAGGATTTCGGCTGCTGGCCCCTTCAATGCTACGAATAGAGCTGCAACTTTATCTTCAGCATTCCAGTTGTTCACTGCTGCGGTCTTCTCAAACTGTAGCTTAAAGGCCTGGAAAGGAACAGAACCGTCAAAGGATGATGTTTTTACCTTTGGATTGTTCGATGAAACAGCTGGGCGATTTAATTGCAACTCTTGTATACGACCTCTCAAAGCATCCACCTCGGCTTCGATTTTCTCCTCAAACTGCGTTATTTTCTCGTCCATACGCGCTTCGAGCTTTGATGTTATACGCGCCTCTTGCGCTTCGAGTTGTACTGATATGCGTGCTTCTTGTTCTTTCAGTTGTGTTTCCATCTTTGATGTTATTCGCGTCTCTTGGGATTCCATCTGTGATGACATATACGTTTTCTGTTCTTCCAGTTGAGTTTTCATCTTGGATGTTATCTGTGTCGACTTTTCTGACATACGCGTTTCTTGTGCTTCAAACTTCGATGTTATTTCTGACAACATTGCTGACATTTGCGACGACATTGATGTTACTGTCGATGTTTGTGCAGATATTGCAGCAAAAATCATGTTCAAGTCTGTGCTCGTAACTGTCTGCGATGTTTCGTTTTTCTCTTCAATTTTTGTTGTTGTCTCGTCCCCATCAGGATAAAAGACATACTCGTCCACATCAATTCCTTGCGACTACATTACCTCTCGTAGCCGTTTTTGAAGTTCGATCTTATAGCCGGTTGTATTCAAACAACGGTTCTCCAACTCCTTTTTCAGTTGCTGGATCCCCAATTCACTCAACTTTGCCATGTCCAAGTTGTATTCCCAATCTTGGGAATTTATTCAACAATTCCTCTTTTGACACCAATTGTAAAGATTTTACTGCAAATCTTCTTATTTGCAACTTTCTGCTAAGTTCGAATCACTAAACTGTTGAATAAATAACTCCACTCTTCAATAATGCAAAATGGCCTTTATTAAAGTACTTCACAATAACACATATATTTCGCTTACTGATAACTTGCTTAGCTCAACTGATTAACAGCTTAAATGAAACTAACTTTCGCGCCTCTACTGTCGCGGCCTTTTATACTTTTTGATTTCTCGTTGCATACTTCTAGGCTTTTCCATTCCAGAACTTACTAGTTAGTTATCAGCTACAAAATCACCAGCCACAACGACGTTTATGGCTTCTCATATGCGCGTGAGTAATAAAAATAAAATAAAAATAAATGTAAGGCGCTATAACCTCCGAAGAGATCTAAGGCCGAGCTTCTCTTCCAATTTACGTCGTGCTCCTCTTGATTTTGCCTACAAATTGGCCGGACGGGACCTACATGTTTTATGCCGACTCCGAATGGCATCTGCAAGGCAGATGAGTTTTCATTGAGAGCTTTTCACGGCAGAAATACACCCGGAGCGCTTGCCAAACACTGCCGAGGGGCGACCCCGCTTAGAAAAATTTTCTTCTAATTTAAAAACTTTATTTCTAAAATTTTGATGTTGCTTTTTCCGGGGTGCGAACCCAGGGCATACGGTGTGGTAGGCGGAGCATGCTACCATCACACCACGGTGGTCGCCGGTTGCGTGAGTAATACTTGCACAAATTATTGCCCTCTCTTGTGAGCACCTCAGATAAGATATATGCATGTGTTCGTGCGTTGCTTCTCCGCTGCGTGTACGTACATATGTGTAGATATAATTACACTGGCCGGCGGCCAAAATTTACCAGAGACGCCGTTATGAAATTCGTATGTAAAACCATCCCCTGATTTCGAAAATCGAGTTCATTTTTGATTCTATGATATCGTTTTGGAGATATTTGCAATTTACCGTTATTCGAAAAAACCGAAAAGATAGCTCCCTTTAATTATGTATATCTCACGAACAGGTCAAGCAAAAAAGTTTACAGAATCGGAAAGACGAAAAAATTTGCTATAAATGCATCACACATTATTTTTTGCTCAACCAGATAGTTTTCGAGATATTAGCTTATCATTTCAGATTTTTGTTTTTTTTTATGAAAAAATATGAAAAAAATTACCCTTTGCGAGGGCAGCATTCCAAAATCACAGCTTTTTTTCCAGATATTTTTTCTTTACGTAAAGCTCTGTTTAATTAGAAAAAAGATAAGCTATCATCGAAGAAAACGTATGTATAGTATAAAGAAGAGTGAAATATCTAGCTATGCTCTGTTTCTATTTAGTTAAAAGTTCAATTTATGAATGAAATTACCCATATTTTTAACTTTGTTTTTAATTTATTTATGTTTATACTATATTCTAACAATCTTTATCTTAATTTGATTTTACTATGTAGTCGAAATAATTATGTGTTCTACTTTGGCGCTTATTCAGTTTAGGATCGGTTTCTCTTATGAGAAACCAGCAGTAATCGCCCATCATTGCGACGTCCCAGAATCCTTGATATCGATTCTCAATTAACTTCATTTGCTTATGAAACCTTTCGCCATGTTCGTCACTTTCGTCGGCAAGACGAAGAATCTGGCTTGAGAAATATCTGGAAAAATTGTTTTCAAATAGTCGAATGCTTCGCCTTCTTTGTCCAAAGCCTTAACAAAGTTTTTAATGAGACCGAGCTTGATGTGTAAGGGTGGAAGTATGATTTTCTCTTTCTTGACAAGAGGGGTGTATTTGATGTTATCCACACCAACGGTAAACTCGTCTCTTTCAGGCCACTCCTTTCTGACGTAGTGGTCCTTACGACCTCGGCTATCCCACTTGCAGAGGAAGCAGCAGTGCATGGTGTAGCCACTTTGTAGACCGCATAGCATTGCAACGACTTTGAGAGCAGAACATATTTTCCAATCATGCTCTTCATATTTGATAAATTTGAGTAGTTTTTGCATTTCCTCGTAGGTTTTCTTTTGTATTTACTGCATGTGCGATCGGGATAGAAGGCTTTTTGTTACCAATATGCAATAATACAGCCCTCAAACTCAGTTTATTGCTTTCTATGAACAATCGCCACTCTTTTGAATCATATGTTTGACCAAACTCTTTGAATAAACCAGGAATGTCGTTGCAGTAGCATATTCTGTCTTTCTTGGTATAGTGTTTAGAAAATGGTTCGTGACGAGTTCTACAATATATCACCTTAACATCGGATGACACAAATTAAAATTGTTGCATACGAGAAGTGTGGATCTCGACCTTTTCCTTGGGTAGTTCCAAATTTCTTATCCAATCATTAAGTTGTGCTTGTGACAGAACGTTTCTCTCATTTCCCATGCGAAATTCAGCACAACTTGATTCCCAGCACTCAGATATTACTGCTGACAATGGAACTGGATCCCCAACAGCCGTTGAATGTAGTACTGGTAATGTCACTGTAGGTACGCTGGCATAGGTTACTCTTCTTGATCTTCCAACGCCAAGTACTTTTGTTTGAAGTTTCAAGGCGCATTAACTCATATTTATACTCGGAACAAGAATATAATTGAAAAAATCAAATCTTACCTAGACCGAAAGGTTCATTTTTATACGAAGCCGCGAAAAGAAAATACTACCTGCTTTAGATGTAGGCTTTAAATATTGTCTGTGTCTTATAATTTTGAAAATCTACCTGAATACTTACCCATAAGTAACGGAAATGCATGTTTATAACTACATGCCTACAGAAGGTTTCGAACCCAACCACTCTTCCTTTCGATGCAACCACTCTACCTACTATAAAACAATTCGAGTATTAAAAGTACTATTTGATTTATTTAAAGAAAAAGTATTATCATTGTTATGGTGTTATTCGTTTATCCAGATAATATCCCATTTGCACTTTGTACCTTTAATATATGTATGTATACATACATTGAAGTTGTGCAACCTGGGTATTTTTATTTTATCGCTTATAACTTACGTAGTTTTGCTTCGATTTTCTTCGATGATAGCTTATCTTTTTTCTAATTAAACATAGCTTTACGTAAAGAAAAAATATCTCGAAAAAAGTTGTGGTTTTGGAATGCTTCCCTCGCAAAGGGTAATTTTTTTCATATTTTCTCATAAAAAAACAAAAATCTGAAATAATAAGCTAATATCTCGAAAACTGTCTGGTTGAGCAAAAAACAATGTATGATGCGTTTAAAGCAAATTTTATCGTCTTTCCGATTCTGTGTTTTCAATTGCTTAACCCGTTCGTGAGATATACGTAATTAAAGGAGCCATCTTTTTGTTTTTTTCGAATAACGGTAAATTGCAAATATCTCAAAAACGGTACCATAGAATCAAAAATGAACCCAATTTTCGAAATCAGGGGGTGATTTTACATACGAATTTCATAACGGCGTTTCTGATAAAGAGAAAAAGTTGAAATTCGTGGTCCAGTGTTATTGATTCGTTTATGTAGATACATAATGATTGATTTATGGATGTGCATGATATCACTGTTTAACATCGGCTCAGAGATGACAGTACCCCTTACTGTTGCTAATATTCGTAACAATATATTTCTTAGAGAAGGCTGCTAACATAAAACACATTAAATTAACTTACCTGTTACCTGGGCATACCATGATGCCCGTGGACTCCATACATAGCACTATTGAGTCTTTTAACCGCGATAGAAATGTTTGGGCTCCAAGTGAATGGTATACAATTATTTCGAACGCAAGAACTATACCAGTAAATTATACATGCATTTCAATTCATAATTCGGATTTTAAAGATTGGAAAACCTTTTCTCAAGCTTTGCTTCCAGCTTCAGTTAAAATATCATTTACGTCTTTGCTTTGCACTATCTTCGAAAAAAATTCTCCATTGGTTAAACTACACTATGGTTATTTTGACGATAGCGAAAAAAAAGGTATACGACTCGGTACAATTGTGCGGTACTTAGTAAGGGTCCTGTTACCTTGTATGATCACTTCTTACACATTTCATCTTCAAAATATAACGACCTAAAAGCTCTTTGCGAAAAAAATATCATACCAAAACAATTTCACTATGAATCTATTAGCTTATCCCATACTGGAAGGATAATATATACATTGCCTGAGACAGACGGAGATGACTGAATTATTTTGTTTACAACAATAATGTTTAATATATTGTGCTCAAATTCGTAATTGTATAATTTAATTACAAATATATGTATGTACTAAAAAATTACAATAAATACGCCTTTAATGTGCCCCTATGTAATCTGAAAAATATAATTGAATAACTTATAATTTAAGGTAACCAACAAAATAGTGTTTGGAAAGTGAGCCAACATGACAGTAAAAAAAAAAACGCAAGTACAGATAACAGGACTTTCGGTTCAGTGTGGTCAAAACCCGAAGTATTAATTGTAGGCTCAAGAAATATTTTATACACATACCAAATTTCATGATAGTAGCTATTTTTTGTCAGAAGATAATTACAAAAAACCGGCTACTGTAAAATTTACTTTTTGTTGGTTACACTTAAATTGCGGGAAGGGCTCGATAATTAGGGGTATTCAAATGGCCGCCATAAAATTTATAAGGGTTAGAAATTTTGCAAAACCCAAAAAAATAAAAGCGCGATTCACACTTGGCTCGCTTATTCGTTACTTGCTCCGTATCACGCGCAAGGGGAGTGCAGGGATAGAAGCAGAGGTCGTGATATTTTTTGTACACACAAGTTGTGATATGCAGATGTCGCTGTTGTGTTTCATTCCAAGGCCAAGCAGCGACATCTGTTTTTGAAGAACTGGGCTTAATAGAGGCAGTGTTGCCCAAAGGTGTTCTTCCTAAATATACTATGGATCACACCCCCGGTTTATGTGTCTTTCGGGGAGATTTTTTGGTTCTTCGTGAATATCTTGGCGGCCGCCGTGGTGTGGTGGTAGCGTGCTCCGCCTACAATACGGAAGATCCTGGGTTCACAACGCCGGTCAAAGGTTTGGTGTACTCGAAAGCGGTGCCCTTATATAGCAACCGCTACATAGCGGAAGAGTATGATGTCAAAAATATTGCAGTGTAAAAGTAATTATGTGGAAACTAAGAAGACGGTGAAGTTCACCGTAACGTAAAAAAGCGGCAGGGCATAAAATATTACGGCCGACGTGACGGTAGAAACTCGTTCCTCAGCGTTTTTTCCCGACGCTATTGTTAAAGCGGTGAACATTTTGTCGAATAATTGAAATTATTTATAAAAAAATTAAAAACATTTTTGAATTAAAATTTTTTCTTGTACGTTTATTGAAAGAAAATAATAAACACACGCAAAAATGCAAAATTAAATTTCGCGAATCGTCTGTCGCAGTTTCCAACAAAACAGTGCCGCTGAAAACGGTGAGTCCAGGCGAACCCCGAATTCGCTTTGCGGTGAGTATACCGGTCGCTCTTTAGCGGCCATAACATAACAGCACCGCTTTTGAAGGAAACCAAGCTTAAAGCAACATCAAAATTTATGAAACACGTTTTTGTGTGGTGTGGTGTGGTGAAAGTGACCTACTAGAATTTTGTTACGCTCCGCTGCTTGCCACCGAAGTTTGCGCCTGCAACATCTTTATATTTGGTTTCGGCAAGCACTCCAAGTGTATTTGTGCCATGAAGAGCTTCTCAGTGAAAATTCATCTGCTTTAAGGTGCGTGCACACTAAGCGGCGCGACATGTAGCGGCAGCGGCGCTTCACTTTTTTGCCTATTTGATCAACATTGCCGCTCATGGCCACGCCGCGTAGTGCTGCTGCCGCTAGGTGTGAATTGTTCCATAAGAATACATGCAAATAATATTTTGAGGCGCAGTGTAGTGCAGCTCAGTGTGGCCTTAGCTTTACAGACATTAGCCAGGATTCCGTCGCAAAGATCCTGAGCCAGATAAATAATTTCGGATGTAAATGCAATAACGACGTTTTGAGCCAGATAGAAGTCTAGCTCAATTTGTGGGCCAGATAATTTGTTAATTACTTGTCTTTAGTTTGGCAACGCTGCCTTTAATAAACGTACTTTTTCAAAAATAGATGTCTTTCGTCTGAGTTAAATGAAAAACAGCGGCGACATCTGCCTATCACATTTCACGTGTGCAAAAATATCACCACATCTGCTTCTCAAGTCTCTCAATGATACAGAGCATTGTCGTGAGAATTGAGCGAGATACGGGGCTAGAAAACTCACTGGATGATGGCTATTGTAGATGAAGCAAGTGTCATATCTTATGCGTCAACTGCCTGACAGGATGTTCAATATGGCTACATTTAACCGTTTTGGCAGCATTTTGACAGCGTCTTCAATATGGCGGCGCATAGGGCCGGCTATCTTCAGTGGGTGATAGAAAGAGATACAGAATGAGACAGCGATAGCCAATAAAAAATCATGTGATTCATTCTATTTGTAATTTGGACGTCTATGCAGAAGTTATTACACTTGTCTTATCCACAATGCCTTGCAGATGCCGTTCGGACTCAATTTGTAGGAAAATATAAAAGGAGCACGGCGCAAATTGGAAGATAAGCTCGGCCTAAAATATCTTCGGAGGTTATCGTACCTTACATTTATTTATTTATTTATCTATCGTGAATGTCTTTTGATAGACGCACAATTTTTTTCGACTTCGTTTCAATGGTAAATAACCTCTCGATACTTTTGGACTTTTACCACCTCTGTTTGCTTTGCTCCGGAACAAGAGTGGAATGCGCTTCCCAAGGCAGTCGGTTCTATGTACCGGAGCGACTCGGGATTTTTCCCGACCAAGGACTGTCATTTCAGTGTGACCCCATTTAATTTGTTTCGTCCCTCCCACAAATTGTCATCCTCCCAGCAGCTCCTTGCAGCAGGACTGCTACATATTCTCTTACTCCGGGAAGGTATCGAACCCAATCCGGGTCCGTCTCCTGACCCCGGTCCTGAGAAATGGTTTTGCTGCATTTGCCAGAAAAGAATCTTTTTAGGACGGTCATACTCTGTTCAGTGTGTCTCGAGCAAGGGATGGTTGCATCGGACAGGTTGTTCTGGGCTTGATCCCAAAACCCGACGTCCACGTAACTTTTATAAATCTTTTGTGGCTCCTTGCTGCTCACGCCCAAGGACGTCCCGTAGTCTACGCCTAAGCGTATCCCCACTACCTTCCAGCAGCTTCGCTGCTCAGCAAGCCACAACAAGTACCCGCTGCTGCTCGCGCCCCACGGCGCCAACAACCCAAACAGCTGATACCACTCATAACTACTACCTTCGTAGTAGAGCTGGTAGCAATGCTGAGCATCAGCCCCTGCCCCCGTCTTCTTCTCCCCCCTCTTTTCTGGCAGCAATCGTGCAGGTCAGGGAAACAGACTCTTAGTCCCTGCCTCCGTTTGCACCGTCTGCCAGCACAGAATATATAGGTTTGCGACATCCGCTCAATGCAGCTCCTGCCTTGGGTGGTGCCACTTTCCTAGATGTTCTGGTCTCCGCGACGGCAACCCCTCGACGGGTTTCATCGCGCCATGTTGCCAGGTCGCAAACCCAAATCATCAGGGTACCCCAATGCTTGCCCAAGGGCGCCCAGTCCCAAGGCCACAACAGCAATTGCGTCCTGGCCTTCCACAACCTAGGCGTAGTCACCCCGCACTTACCCCTAGAGTGGCGGCGTCACCCCTTATGCACTTCAGAATTCTGCAGTTCAACTGTAATGGACTAACTGGGAAGATTACGGAGATAGTCGATTTCATGAAGCGGCACAACATCCGCATTGCTGCGATTCAAGAGACTAAACTCACAGCAAGATCTGCATTGCCGACCTGCTCTGGTTATAATGTCCACAGGAAAGACCGCGAGAGCGGAAATGGAGGCGGCCTCGTGTTTATTATACACCACTCTGTGCAATATCATATATTTGATCCTGGCATCGACCGCAGTGACAATGTCTTAGAACGTCAAGGCCTATCTGTCCGGTCAGGCGATGCAAATCTAGAAATCATCAACATCTACATCCCTCCTGTCACATGTTGCCCCAGTGGATACCGAACTAATATCGAGGCCTTACTCACTGGCAACAATCGCATTATCTTAGGCGATTTCAATGCCCATCACGACCTATGGCATTCAAACTTGCGGGCGGACAGTAGGGGTGAGATGTTGGCGGATCAAATAGACGAAACGACGTTCTGCACAGTAAACGGAGACGCCCCCACACGTATGGTAGGTAGCTGTCATAGCTCGCCAGATATCTCAATCGTGAGCGCAGAACTCGTAAACTGCGTCAACTGGCAGCCGATGGTAACATTGGCATCCGACCACCTGCCCATACTTATTTCGTTCGAACGTACCGCCGACTTCATCGTCACCGAAAAACGCACTTTCATAAACTTCAAAAAAGGAAAGTGGGAAGAATATAAATCTGCAACAGACAGCAGCTTTGCTGTCCTCCCTATCCCGACTGATGCCCGCCAAGGGGAGCGTGCCTTCCGCAAGGTCATTGAATCCGCCTCGGCACATTTCATTCCCGCCGGGAGAATTCCGGAAATCCGGCCCCACTTCCCGGCGGAGGCCGCGAGCTTAGCGAGGGAACGCGACCTTATAAGACAGCTTGATCCAGGCGACCACCAAATAAGAGATATAAACCAACGCATCAGATTGCTTGTGGACGAACACAAGCGGGCGAAATGGGAAGAGCACCTAAGAGGTTGTAACCTCTCTACCGGTGTAGGTAAACTTTGGTCCACCGTAAAGTCCCTATCGAATCCGACTAAGCACAAAGACAAAGTTTCCATCGCCTTTGGCGATAAGGTGCTGTGGGATGCGAAAAAATGCGCGAGCGCTTTCTGCCGACAATATATAATGCATCCTACGGTCGACAAAGATAGACGGAGAGCCAATAGACACGCACATAAACACAAACTCAGCGCGTCACCAATTACCATCACCGCTAGAGAGGTTGAGGACGCCATTGGTCGCGCTAAACCATCCAAAGCAGTGGGCCCAGACGGCATAGCCATGCCGATGCTTAAAAACCTAGGGAACGAGGGTTTCAAATATTTAGCGCATGTCTTCAACCTGTCTCTTTCCACCTTTGTCATACCCGAGAAGTGGAAAATGGCCAAGGTGGTCCCGCTACTAAAGCCTGGGAAACCAGCTAACGTAGGTGAGTCATATCGTCCGATATCTCTCCTATCGCCAGTGGCAAAGACGCTTGAAGCCATTTTGCTCCCTTATTTCCAAGCACATTTGCAGCTAGCCCCTCATCAGCATGGCTTCAGAAAACTCCATAGTACTACCTCCGCGCTAAATGTCATTAGCAACCAGATAAATTGCGGTTTGAATCAATATCCCCACCATAGAACAGTACTCGTAGCGTTAGACCTGTCAAAAGCTTTTGATACGGTCAACCATGGCTCGTTACTGCAAGACCTGGAAGGATCTACCCTTCCCCCATGTCTTAAAAGGTGGTCCGCAAATTATCTGGGTGGTCGGCAGGCATCGGTGCAATTCAGAAACGAAACATCAAAACAAAGGAGAATTAAACAAGGGGTGCCACAGGGTGGTGTCCTATCCCCGCTTTTGTTTAATTTCTACATATCTAAGCTACCTTTACCACCGGAAGGAGTCACAATCGTTTCCTACGCCGATGACTGCACAATAATGGCCACAGGCCCAGGCCCTAAGATCGATGAGCTATGCAATAAAATAAACGGCTATCTCCCTGATCTCTCCAGTTTTTTCGCCTCGCGAAACCTGGCATTGTCACCGACTAAATCTTCCGCGACCTTATTTACAACATGGACGCCCCAAATGTCGACCATATTGAACATCCACGTCGATGGCACTACGCTACCGACTGCCCTACACCCCAAAATCTTGGGTGTGACGCTTGAACAGGATCTACATTTTGGTGCGCACGCAACCGCAATTGTTCCAAGAATTCAGAGCCGTAATAAAATCCTCAAATCCCTTGCTGGCAGTACCTGGGGAAAAGATAAAGAAACGCTCTTGACCAAATACAAAGCAATTAGCCAGCCGATTACGTGCTACGCGTCACCCATATGGTCGCCAAGCCTAAAAACCACCCACTGGAAGAAACTACAGGCCTGCCAAAATACTGCTCTCAGAATCGCCACGGGCTGTCTTCTTATGTCCCCAGAACACCATCTACATAATGAGGCGAGAATACTCCCCATCAGGGAGAGAAATGAGATGCTGACCAAACAGTTTCTGTTGAATACCCAGAAACCTGATCATCCCAACAGACATCTGATTGACGAACCAGCACCGCCTAGGGGCCTAAGGAGTCATCTCCGTAAGCATTTTGAGGAAATACGGCACCTGAGAACCCAGCCGTATGAAGCGGAAAAACACAAGCAGGTCCTTGGTGAACTCCATAGACAGGCGTCGGACCTTTATGTCGGGAATTGCCCGGTGAATCCAGTACTTGAAGAAAAATATCCAGAACTCGCAGAAGAGGAACGCATACTCCCCAGGGAAACGCGTGTCACTCTTGCTCAACTTCGTTCTGGATACTGTAACAGGTTAAACTCTTACCTATCCAGAATCAACCCTGACATACAAAATGTATGCCCTGCTTGCAATGTGTCCCCACATGACACCAACCGTCTCTTTAATTGTAATGTGGAACCAACGCCTCTAACGCCCCTTTCCTTATGGTCCACCCCTGTTGAAACGGCAAGTTTCCTTGGACTCCCGCTAGAGGATATTGATGACAATTTGTGATCGGTCGCGGCTATTAGGTGGGGCGAGCATTGCTACAACAACAACAACAACAGTGGAATATGAGGTCAACGAATTATTCAACTCTTACGGGTTTAAAGCACCGACGCATAAGCCTTTTCATATAGATGAGTTTAACACAAGCTTATGGATTATGAGTAGATTGCACGTGTTTTTATGGAGAACGGTAGAATGAGCGACACTAGCGCCATCTGATATTGAAAAGTAGCCAACTCCAAATTTTGTTACAAGCAAAACATAAGAAGAAGAATTTGACATTTGCTTTGTCTAAGGGTGTTGGCACGCGTTGCAAGTGAAATTATTTTTCCCACTGGTTGGTAAATTTTCTAACATTTTTCGCAATAAAAAACTGCGATATAACAATCGAATACGACACAAATATGTTAGCAAGTATTTTTGCTGTATAGGGAGAATTTTTATAACAGTGTTTCGCGAAATTTTGTATGCGAATGGGCAAGGCGTAATAAATTTCAATTGTCAAGTCTGAAGTTCCTTCATATTTACAAAAGCAGCATCTTGGTTAATTGTTCTAGTGTTATTGGAATGCATAAGCTTGTGTCAAACACATATATATGACAATTGTCATTGTGCCGCGGCCTTTATACCTTCACGGCTGCATCTGGCAAGTCCTGGCAACTCTGCTAGCATTATTAAATCAGCTGTTCATCTTTCTTCCATGGGCGCGCTAAATCGAATTTTTGCAGAAGATTAATATAAATTTACTTAAGAAACTAAATAACTAGACAAAATTAGCCAAGAAAGACAAATCAATGCACAGCATGCTAAAGAAACGAAAGAAGAAGCTAAAGGAACAGCTATGATAGAAGTTCTCACCACAGGGGAAGTGGAACCACCAGATTCTCCCCAATCTGTAGATAGTGAATTGGATATAACAAGTGAGAAATTTGATCCATTACGTGCTCTGTACGCTCCAGGATATCGTATCAGTGAGCAGCAACCCAAAGTTCTATACCAAAATCTTGCGGCATTCGAGAGTGCATTCAAAAGGTTTGGCATTACAAATTTAAATAAGCGCAATGTCACAGCAACAAATAAAGGTGCCAAAAAAGTTGCAGAAGAGACAGCCACTGGCTCTAATCCTTTCAGATGTAAAAAGCAAACCATCATCGGTGAAGAAACACAAGCGCGACGCTTCGAGGCCCATCAAATGCCTGTACAAGGTGGCAGTCGGAAACTCAAGCATACGAATAGCATTTTTACATATATTGATGGTGTGACTGGCCCCATGATTGCATTGAGAGAATGTATGGAAGAGAAAAGACGCGTGCGTGTGCTAGTGCGACATGAACATGGTATACGTGGTAGCTTGGAAGGAACCCTAATTTGCTTTGACAAATTCTGGAATCTATGGTTGCGCGATGTAAAGGAAGTATATCAACGACGTAAATATAAATATGGCGTAAACAAGATGTGTGGTGTGTCGGAGGATTGTAGTTTGCGTTTGCAAGAGCTTGGCATTCAGCTACCAGCGCAAAAGGTTAAGAGCTTGAATAGAAAGAATATAGAAATACAAAGGGAGTTGTCGCAGCTTTTTGTAAGAGGTGAGCACGTAGTACTGGTTATGCTGTTGCCAGGCAAGGAAAAGAGACCAATATATGAAAGCATTGCTACAACAACAACAACAACAACAATGTATGAAAGCAACCCTTGAGACTTTGTAATGATACGATCACTGAACACTTAGCTATGCATGCATAAGTTCTACGACAGGAATTTTTATTCGTCTCCAGAACTACCACTTCGGAGTCATTCCAAAAATGTTAAGGTTTTTTCTTGTCATTACAACAACCTCAGGGCATATTTTACTAATGGAGCTGCAGCATTCCTGTAAGGTAAGTTGAACTCTATAGTTACCTAAAAATACATTGTTAACTCGAAACTTTTCTTCAGCCTCTTGAAATAAGCGATGCGTTGAATTTATCTTGAAAACACTATGTAAAACTACAAATTCGATGAAACTTTATTCTTTTATAAAAAATTAGTTTTATACATGGATTATGCGTGTACATTTTAATACAAATTATAGTCATATATCGAAGTCACATTTACTTGTTTCTGTATACCTATAACCCTCTTCCTCTACCCCAACACTTCAGGTATTTTGAAAACTTTCCTCACCACTTCAAAGTTCTTTATATTGTAGATTCGACAACGCGGTGGCTTTTCACCACCCAACGCTAATGTGAATGGGTCTTCTGGACATTGTTTCATGCACTGCAATCGCCCCATTTGGAAATCGTGCGAATATACCTCTTTGATAGCACCTCCATTGAAATCCCACACTTTTAGCATACCATCAGTCGATGTGGAAGTCAACAAATTCGAAAGTTCCTTGTTGAAACAAATGCCCGATATTTCTTCTTCATGTCCCTTTATAGTCCACAGCAGTTTTTTGGGCTCTCTACTATCTGCATAATGCAAACTTCCGTCATTTGTGCCAATAACAAAATGATTTGTGTCACATGGATTCCATAGTACTTTCTCCACTTCACCTGGTATTTTCCATTTCACACAATCACTATCAACTGTATCGGCATTACGACAATCAAATAAACGTACTTTGCCATCAGCACTACCTGTTAATATACTTTGAGCTTCTTCTGGATGAAATTCCAGCGATTGTACCTTCTCCTTAAATGCTGTAATTGTTGTGTGCGGTTGTCCTTCATCTATATCCCAAAGTATCACTGTTTGATCTACAGAGCCACTGGCTAGTATATGTTCAAAGTGCCGATTCCAAGAGAGATCCAGTACAGCATCTTTATGCCCATAGGCCTCTTTATGCTTTTTACGATTACCCTTTGAGCCTAATTTAAATATGGGCTCCATAGAATCCTGTATATCTAAATCCCAAATAGTGATGACGGGATCCATGCAACCAACTGCGCACATATTGCCAGTCGTGTCACTGCCCGGATCATGATTCAACCATTCAATGCATAGGGGGAAGCTTGGTAATATAAAATCATGGTGTGTATACAGAGATTCTTCGTCCTCATTGAAAACCCACACTTCCATGGAAGCAGCATCATCCTGCACATGTCCAACTAGTATCAAATTATCAGTTGGTTTTATAATTTCATCTTCAGCTTCGGAATCATTATCTTCATCTGGTAGCTGCTCATTTGCATCAACAACACCGCCAATATCCGCTGTAGTTGTAGTACCTTCATTGTCATAGTTGGCCAAATCAAATTCATCATCTGGATTGCGATTAACGCCACCTGGACGGACTACATCATCTACATCCATTCCACCATCCTCGTCGTCATCTTCATCCTCGCCATCTTCCTCTAGATTGTTTTTGGTTTCTTCAATGATTCGCGCTAACTCGCCCTGCGTGAGTACGATCTTTTCTGGCCGTTCCTTAGCAACGCCGCGTGGCACAAAGCAAAGAGCTGGCACAAAATCTATGGCTGCCTCCTTGGGACCTTCTTCCTCCATTATTTAGTTTTATTTTTTTTTTGTAAGAATACCTTACAAATTGGATGGAGAAACGTCGGCTGCAAAAAACATAAACACGTGTTTGTCAAGATGTGAAATGACATTTAAGAATTGGTGGGTGCCTGTACTAAGGTGTTGTCAATTGCTTCTAAAACATATTCCCGCGTCTACATTGGCACCAAATAAGTTTCAAAACTTAATAGCGATTTATATTCAACTTACCCCTTAGTATAAGCCAGTGGTCCGTAAAATGAAAACTGTGGCTGGGTGAGTAAAACTAAAATCATCTTATTGGTAGTGGTTTAAGGGCCAATTAATGGTGACTTATAACCATAAAACCATAATCAGATAAAACAGCTGATCGAACCTACCTGATGGAAATCAATGTAATAGATTAATGGTGCCATATCATAACGCTAACGCCATAACCATATTAGCCGTGTTTTATTTTACACGTAAACGTCTATACGCTTAAATTTTATATGGACTGCTAAGCGTCAAACTTTAAATACACCTCTGAACTTGCTGCGCATAAAATGTGTACTACTAAATTTCAATACCCATTATACTCTGAAATATGTGTTTTTCTTTCACCCTCTACTCTAATTATATGTATTCTATGTGTGTCCACAATTCATCGCAACTGATTTAGCTATATGTTATACCCTATGGCCATCAGAGGGTTGTGTCTCCGCTTTTCGGTACACCCTGTGGCTGTAGCTAGTTATTTAACCACTGCCGCTAGATGGGTCTCCTAAGCATTATCTAAGCGAGGATAGGCGTTTTTTTTACGCGCAAACGTATAAAGGGCCAATTAATTGTGACTTGTAACCATAAAACCATAATCAGATAAAACAGCTGATCGAACCTACCTTATGGAAATCAATGTAATCGATTAATGGTGCCATTCCATAACACTAACGCCATAACCATCCCATAGCCAACCAATTGGTTTTTGGTTTTTCGCCATATCCATAACCTAAAAATATTTGAGTTAGAGAATTTAATAACTTTCTGTAGATTTTATTCATTGTTTTGGATACGTTTTGACTAAGCGACCTATTTTTTGTGGAATATGTTTGTAACTTTTTGCGTTTTCTGCATTTTAATGAAATTTTCACGATTTTTAGGTTAATGCACCATTAATTGATCACACTGGAGATGGATATGGATATGGGTATGGTTACGCCTATGGCGTTAGGGTTAAGGAAGTGTAATTTGGCCTTCACGTATACGCGTGTATAAAAAAACACGGCTATTATAGCCAACCAATTGGTTTTTGGATTCTCGCCATATCCATAACCTAAAAATATTTGAGTTGGTGATTTTAATATTTTTTTTTGTAGATTTTATTTATTGTTTTGGATACGTTATGACTAAGAGACTTATTTTTGTGGAATATTTTTGTAATTTTTGCGTTTTCTTAATTTTTATGAAATTTTTACGATTTTTAGGTTAAGGCAGCATTAATTGATCACACTGGAGATGGTTATGGATATGGGTATGGTTACGACTATGGCGTTAGTGTTAAGGAAGTTTAATTAGCCCTTTAGTTGTTGAAAAATCAATGAGGTAGGACGTATATACCCTTGTTTGTTAACACACAAAAAGTAATTCGTAAATATGCCATACAAATACTACTTTATTGCTTGAGTCTAAGGAAACATTTAAACAAAACAGGTAAGGAAGGCTAAGTTCAGGTGTAACCGAACATTACATACTCAGCTGAGACCTTTGGAGACAAAATAAGGGAAAATCACCATGTAGGAAAATGATCCTAGGGTAACCCTGTTGTTGTTGTAGCGATAAGGTTGCTCGCCGAAGGCTTTGGGGAGTGTTATCGCTGTAATGGTCCTTTGCCGGATACAGATCCGGTACGCTTCGGCACCACAGCACCATTAAGGTGCTAGCCCGACCATCCCGGGAACGATTTATGTGGCCACATTAAACATTCAGGCCATTCCCTCCCTCCCCACCCCCAAGTTCCATGAGGAGATTGGGGTTGCCAGAGCCTCGTCTGTTAGTGAAACAGGATTCGCCGCGGATAGGTAAGGTTGACAATTGGGTTTGGAGAAGCTATATATTGCGCTGGCAACCTGAAGGGTTGCGCTACACAGCCCCTTGAATCTGGTATTTTAGTCGCTCCTAACGACAAGCATACCTACCGCGGCAATATTCTGACCCCCTACCCCGCTGGGGTCCTAGGGTAACCCTGGAATGTGCCTGTATGACATGGGTATCATATGGAGGTATTAAAGAGTATTTTAAAAGGAAGTGGGCCATAGTTCTACAGGTGGACTCCTTTTCGAGATATCGCCACAAAGGTGGACCAGGGGTGACTCTAGAATGTGTTTGTACGATATAGGTATCAAATTAAAGATATTAATGAGGGTTTTAAAAGGGAGTGGCCCTGAGTTGTATATGTGAAGGCGTTTTCGAGATTTCGACCCAAATGTGGACCAGGGTGACCCAGAACATCATCTGTCGGGTACCGCTAATTTATTTATATATGTAATACCACGAACAGTATTCCTGCCATGATTCCAAGGGGATTTTGATTTCGCCCTGCAGAACTTTTCCATTTTCTTCTACTTAATATGGTAGGTGTCACACCCATTTTACAAAGTTTTTTCCAAAGTTATATTTTGCGCCAAAAAACCAATCCAATCACCATGTTTCATTCCTTTTTTCGATTTCGTTTTTCGAAAATTTCGATATCGAAAAAGTGGGCGTTGTCATAGTCGGATCTCGCTCATTTTTAATACCAAGATAAAGTGAGTTCAGATAAGTACTTGAACTAAGTTTAGTACAGATATATCGATTTTTGCTCAAGTTATCGTGTTAAAGGCCGAGCGGAAGGATAGACGGTCGGCTGTGTATAAAAACTAGGCGTGGCTTCAACCGATTTCGCCCATTTTCATAGAAAACAGTTATTGTCATAGAAGCGATACCCATACCAAGTTTCACAAGGATTAATAAATTTTTGTTCGACTTATGGCATTAAAGGTATTCTAGACAAATTAAATGAAAAAGGGCGGAGCCACACCCATTTCGAAATTTTATTTAATTTTTGTATTTTGTTGCAACATATCATTACTGGAGTTGAATGTTGACATAATTTACTTATATACTGTAAAGATATTAAATTTTTTGTTAAAATTTGACTTACAAATTTTTTTTTTTTAAAGTGGGCGTGTTCGTCATCCCATTTTGTTAATTTTTAATATAATATACATATAGTAATAGGAATAACGTTCCTGCCAAATTTCATTATGATATCTTCAACAACTGCCAAAATACAGATTGCAAAACTTTTAAATTACCTTCTTTTAAAAGTGGGCGGTGCCACGCCCATTGTCCAAAATTTTACTAATTTTCCATTCTGCGTTAT
This sequence comes from Eurosta solidaginis, assembly GCF_040869045.1. Classification (NCBI taxonomy): domain Eukaryota; kingdom Metazoa; phylum Arthropoda; class Insecta; order Diptera; family Tephritidae; genus Eurosta; species Eurosta solidaginis. The sequence continues at coordinate 79,560,579 of NC_090321.1, read as the reverse complement.
AAGGTCAACCCACCTACCAAGTTTCATCGCTTTATCCGTCTTTGGTAATGAATTATTGCACTGTTTCGGTTTTTCGAAATTTTCGATGTCGAAAAAAAGGGCGTGGTTATAGTCTGATTTCGTTCATTTTAAATAGCGATCTGAGATGAGTGCCCAGGAACTTACATACAAAATTTCATTAAGATACCTCAAAATTTACTCGAGTTATCGTGTTTACGGACGGACGGACGGACATGGCTAAATGGATTTCTTTTTTCGCCCTGATCATTTTTATATATAGAAGTCTATATCTATCTCGATTACTTTATGCCGTTACGGATTACCGTTATGCGAACAAAATAACGTACTCTGTGAGCTCTGCTCAGCTGAGTATAATAAATTGTTAACATTAAACCATGAAAACATTCTGCGCATGAGCGTTTGTTTCTCTTCTTCTTTACAACTCCTACAGCAACGACGATAAGGCGCTCCTAGCCTTTCTGCATGCCTACCTATGAGGCAATGACCCGTTAGTGCCCCCACAAGCGTGGAAATTGTATCCCTTCTTAGGTTGTACACGTGACGGGACCTTTTAGGATCCCATTTAGGCCAGGTTTCTTTCGATGTTCGACATCCCGATGTTTGTAGCCATCTTTCGCCGGCTTGACGGTAGATATGCTCTTTTAGCATTAGCTTGCATGTGGACAGGGGCATACCTAAGCGTTCTTGTCCAGGAAGAACCTGCTTGGTTGTACCCTGCCTAGCGAGTTCATCTGCAATGCAGTTTCCCTCGATATCCCTATGTCCAGGGACCCATGTGAGGTGTACACGGTTCTGTTGAGCCATCTCTTGAAGAGATCGGCGACAGTTTAGTGCTAGTTCAGAATTGAACGAGTGGGAGCCCATAGATTTTATGGCAGCTTGGCTGTCGCTGAAGATAAAAATTTCTTTGCCGACAATGTATGTCCCTATCCTAGCTGCGGCTTCCATTATGGCTGCAACTTCTGCCTGGAATACACTGCAGTGGTCAGGTAGTCTGAATGAGAGCTGGAGGTCAAGGTCCCTTGAGTATACTCCACCCCAACTCTCCCGTTTAGCTGTTGCTCATAGCAAGGCACTTATCCGACTCCGTTCAGTCATCCCTGCTGGGTATGTTTATCTTAAAGTTGGTTTCCGCAACTGTTGTGGTCGCACAGCGATCCGTGCTAGGAGGGAGAAAACTGTATTTGTTTAGTATACTTGAGTGTCCTGTGGTCCTGTTGTTCCAGCACGACAACTCCCTTAGACGCAGGGCTGACGTTGCCGCTGCCCGATGACCAGCCAGATCCAATGGAAAGATGTTAAGAATGACCTGAAGAGCTTCGCTAGGCGTTGTTCTTAGAGCCCCGCTTATGCTTATCATGCTGGATCTGTGGACTTTACCCAACAAGTTTAGGTTTGACGCCTTGCTCAAGGCTGGCCACCATACGACTACCCCATACAGCAGTATGGGTCTGATAATCGCGGTATAAATCCATCTGCATATGTTGGGGGTGAGTCCCCATTTTTTGCCAATGGATGTTTTACACGTATATAATGCAATGTACGCTTTCTTTTGTCGCTGGATAACGTTGTCCTTCCAGTTCAGCTTTTTGTCTAAAACTACGCCTAGAAATTTGGCTTTATCTGCCAGGCTTAGGCGCACCCCATTTAGTTCTGGTAGATTAAACGATGGTATTTTGTATCGTTTGGTATATAAGACAAGCTCTACTTTATCGGAGTTGACGCTGAGTCCACATCGGGAAGCCCACAAGGAAAACTCTCGCAATGCTACCTGCATCAAGTCGCACAAAGTTTGAGGGAACTTGCCTCTGTAGATAATCGCTAGGTCATAAGCATATGCCACGACCTTCCCGCTCCCCAAACTAGTATCTCTTAATAGCGAGTTTACCGTTAGGTTCCATAGTAAAGGGGAAAGGACACCACCATGGGGCGTGCCCCTTGCGACAAATCGTGTTATCTCAACCTTCCTTCCCCTGAGCAGTTGATCAATTAGTCCCACTAGGGGTATATTTACGTCCAGATCAGTTAAAGCATTGTTAGCGGCGTCTGGACTTATATTGTTGAATGTTCCTTCAATGTCTAGGAAGGCCACAAGACAATAATCCTTTTCGAACAAGGATGTTTCTATAGTAGAGAATAGGCTGTGTAGCGCAGTCTCCGCAGATTTACCTTTGGTGTACGCGTGTTGATAGTCCGAAATGAGATTGCTATCAATGCTTGTAGTGAGAAAATCGCTAACTATTCTCTCTAGGGTCTTGAGTACGAAGGATGAAAGACTGATAGGTCTATAGTCCTTCGGCTCGTAGTGAGAGGCTTTGCCTGCCTTAGGAATGAATATGACCGTGGCGCTCCTCCATGCACACGGAATATAGTTCATAGCCAAACAAGCGGTATATATGTTCCGCAGCCAGTTGGCTGATAACTCCAAAGAGTAGATAAGTTGAGCGGGTACAATCCCGTCTGGTCCAGCAGCCTTAAAAGGTTTAAAACTTTTGACTGCACACCTCACTCTCTCCTCAGTGATGGGTATATTCACAGCTTGGTTTGCTGCAGGTACTTTCGGTGCGTTGGTCATATTTCCCGTGAAATGTGTGTCCAGGAGCAGCTCTAGAGTTTCCCCTTCTTTGCTGGTCCAGGTCCAATTCGGTCTCGGCAGAAAGCTAATAGCTGTTTGCGTCTCAGAAAGCACGCACCGTAGCCTGGATGTGTCCACGACACTTTCGACTCCAGTGCAGAAATTTCTCCATGAAGTTCTCTTCGCGTGTCTCAGGACTTTTTTGTAGGTCCTTAGTTTGTCCTTGTATTCTAGCCATTGTGACCCGTTATCAAAGAATTTGGCTTTGTTTAACTGTTCTCTACAGGATTTACGAAGTAGGTCCAGATCATGGGACCACCAGTGAGGTTTACGCTTACCGCGCGGTTTTGGCAATGGACAGGCCTGTTCTAAGGCTTTTGAGAATGCCGATGTGAAGGTTTCTACCAGACCCTCTAGCTCCATCGTTGATGAGGGGCTTTGTGGGGGCAGTTCTGATAGTTCTCTTGCTAACAGCTCATTATGTAGTTCCCAGTTTGTATTACGTGGGTTACGTCTCGCAATGGGCTGATCGACGAAGAACTCTAACATTACTTCAATATACCGGTGGTCTGAAAAGGAATGTTCCTCAAGAACACGCCATTTTTTAACCCACCCATAAACGCATTCGCTACAAATAGTGAGGTCAATAACCTCTCTACGGTTTTTAGTAATAAAAGTTGGTTCATTACCTATATTGCACACTACAAGGTTAGTTGTTAAAAGGTACTCAAAAAGTGACTCACCACGAGTGTTTATGTCGGAACTACCCCACTGCACGTGGTGGGCGTTTGCGTCTGTCCCGATTAGCAGATGGCCTTTGCTTGAGTCGGCCACCAGATCCTTTACCGTCTTTTGCGGAGGAGGTTTCTCTCCGTCGTACGGCATATAAACGGAGGCTAGCGTTAATTGGGTGCCTCCGCTTGTAACGTCACCATTGCTATAATTAGGTAAGAGAAAGATATTTAGCTCAGACTTTACTAAAATGTATGTTCTCACTTTACCTTCATCTGCAGCTCGGATGAGCTTAAACCCAATGGCCCCCAATCCGCAAATCCTTCAGTTGTTCACCCAGGGTTCTTGGATAAGGACCACTTCGACGTCGCCTTTAGAAAGGCGACTGATGAGAGCAGCCAAGGCTGCCTTACTTTTGTGCAGGTTTATCTGGAGCAACCTCAGCATGAGCTTGCTCAGACTCCCCTGCCTCCATCACCGTGATGTTGGGATCCTCTCCGTCGCTATCCAGCAGAGCATCCTCCATCGACAAATTGCCCAGAGCCCCTGCGCAAATTGACGTGGCGGAAACCAGGCTTTCGGTGTCGGAGATTTCCGCTTCCACTTCGGGTGCCTCAATGTCCGTGTCCAAAGAGGCACTCGAAAGGGATGCGCGCTGTGCGTCCCCACGGTATACGTGAATTACGACCTCGCCGAGGCCGTAAAACACTCTTCCTTTGCTCCGTCTAAGGGGCTCGAGAGCTTCCTTATTCAGGGCTAACACGACCTGTCTCCTAGGTCCTACAGCGTCCTCGACTTGGATGACACTCCAGTCCTGCGTTGGGAGAGCCGGGTTCATCAGTTGCAGCATCCTGAGAATTCTCTCAGGTTCTGCTGGAACCGCTGTAACCCATGCCCTGGCCCTTGGCCGAGCCGGAATGTCCTTCCAGTCGACGACCTCGATAATCGCCCCGGGATAGACTTGTACCAGCTTTGCGGCTGCTACCTTGTACAGCGCAACAGACCTTGCGTCCTCGCAAGCGAGTACCTTGATTTGGCCCTGGGACCATCCTGCATCAGAACCTCGCGGCGGACTACCCGGAGACTCCATCAGCACGTCGAGAACGGCGTTACCGATTTCATTCCGGACGTACGGCCACTGGTCTTTAGGGATTGCACCACGGTCATTCCCTCGGTCCAGGATTCCTATAAGGATCCGGCCCTTGGCTACCTCGGCAAAGCTGGGTTTGGCTACCGCGGGGTGATTCTGGTGCCTTTTCGGCGGTGGTTTGATGTCCTCATCGGACCTTTGACGCTTATATGGGGTTGCGCTTGTTGGCAGAGAACCCCGAAAATTCGGCAGTAGAGCTCGCGCCCTTTCCACCGAATTCCTGGCGTTCTCTGACAGCGTTTCCAGCGGAACACCCTCATACCTTGACATGACTTTTGCAGCCCTTCTCTTGTTCCTGTGGAATGATCCCTTGTGGGACTCTTCTTGAGAAGGGTTCGACCCGTAGTTGCCCTCGCGGTCGTACCCCCGGATGATGTCTTCATTATGGCTCCTTTCTCCTTTGGCTCAGTGTGACCAGATCGTGTCACAGCCGTGGGGAGAACAGTCGCCATACCGGCGTCAGACGGGCGCCCAGCATCAGCAGGCGCGTCAGTGTTCGCCGTTGCCAGCGCAATTACCTTCGCCGCCATACTGGTGCTTGCCCCCGTCCGATCACCTAAGACTGTGTTGACTGAGGTTGCCCTCTTGTCGTCCATGGGGAGCCGACCCGTCGTTTCCAACGCAGTCGCTCCCCCGGTTAAAGTAGCTGTTGCGGCCCCGTTTTCCCTTGGCTCGGAGTGGCCGGGTCCAGAGACCCCTGCCACAGCCGTGGGAAAAAAGTACTTTAGTAAAATGTTGCTTAACTTTGTGCATTCCATCCCCCCGATGAAGAAGACACTTAATTAACTTAATGAATTTTCCCTGAAAATATGATTAGTGCCACCTTGGTTTAGAATTGGAAGTTAAAGTAACCCAACAAACATTTACATTAGAAAACGATTAGAAGGCGAATCGAATTCTAATGTATTTCTCAAAGGTAGAAGGTTAGAGGCCGATTTGCGAAACTGTCGCAAATTATAGCATTCTCGACAAAAAGGGGACTTCGTTCTCGATATCGAGAAAAGGGTTAGAATTCTAATCGAATTCTAACGTTATTTTCTAATGAGAATTTTGAAGTGATGCGCAATTAAGTTCAATTATTTAAAATCAGCGGAATTTTCATTCTATCATTATTTGTATCAAATACTTTTATTTGGTTATAAGCTTATGTATTAAGAATGAACATATTTCAAAGACTTTTTCTATTATACTAAATTAAAACCGTACTTAAAGATTAAGCTCAGCGTTTGGTTTGAGGTACGGATGAGGAAGCGTTTTCTTCATGCCATTCAAATAGCACTTCAATAATCTGCTCGCTTTCCTTTCTTAACTTTTTTGATTAATTTTCACTTACTAGTGTTTATTATTATGAATAAAAAAACTTATTTCGCAACTTATAATATTTCCACACAACTTTTCACTATTTTTATTTTGTTTGTATAACACTAAGGATGAGTGATCATGTCGTGCAAATAATCGATAACTGTGACAATGAGAGCTATATTAGAATTCTAATGTAAAATTACAATATTTCTCTAACGTTAGAAACTGTGTTTGCTGGGAATTTAGTTGGGATCCGGAGGGGCGAGGGAACAAACTCCCTCAGGTCTGAAATAAATCAAAAATTATTTACGAAACACTAGGAGCCTAGGAGAGGTATCCCCCTCTACCAGGTCGTATTATATCTTTTTTATAGGCGAGTAGCATTTATGGAAAATCGTACCTCTATTTTTGTGGGCATGAATATAAAATTTATTAAAGGCGCACTTGAACTATCTTTAATCTTATCAAATCTAAAAACAACATTTACTATGTTTCTACTTAAATTCGTAGCAAACTTTAGTGATTGTGATCCTAATTGCATACCAAAATGTAGTCGAGGTGAAAACACTTTGGTTTTAATTTTAGTTGAAACTTTTTTAGTATGTCTTTTAACGACCGCCGTGATGGTCGCGGGCAAACTGCAAAAACAGTTTTTTACGCTGGCTCGCCTCTTGGCAATGGTTCCGCAAACACTCCGAGTAGGACGCAAACTTGAAGACAAGCTCGGGCTAAAGCTCCTCGGAGGTAAATGGCGCAGGTATTTATTTACTACTCTACTATTCAAAAATTAATGGCAGTGCACTGTGCCCGACTATGCTACTAGGTGAAGTACTATGATGATTTCACTAACCCGCATTAGTGTTATTATACATTAATGTTTTCCTTGAGCGTGGCCCTTGTAGAAGTTTGGTCGATCGACGATTATACCCATGTGTGTGTCTGCGAACATTTTCATTTTCGACCTGTGGCAATCGCTTAGGATTCTTTTCGTTGGCGACCTTTTGAATGATAGTTTTAGATTTTAACTTTATAAAGATTATTTTGGAACTTGAAAAACGATATAAATATCAGTTATATGAAAACTGTATGTATAGCCTCCAAAATCATTATTGGATACACTTTATTTCTTTCAGTTCAGAAACTTCTAGTCTGATTATATATGACCGTAAAGTTGAATGATAATATCATGGTACAGGTTCGAGAAGGCCCATATCTCATTTTCTTTGAAAAACGCCCTATATCAGAATTGGGTCAAAAATATACGTACCCAGAGAATTTTTTTAATGTTTTGTTTTAATAAAAATGCAATTTAGTTTAGTCAATTTTAATTTGGCCGTGGTAATTTACCACCAGCTAACATTTAGACATTTTAGCAAATTATAAATTGTTTGTTTTTTGGTTTGCATGAAAATCAAAAATTCCACTTTAAACAAAATGGGCTAAAGTTGTTCATGTTTATTTCACTTGCAAAATTAGGAAAAATCCAAAGAATGGCCCGTATTACATGTTACGATACGTGATCGAAACTCATTTTTTAAATCACAATAGCTCTGAAAAGGTGGATCGGATTAATGGCATATTTGAACTAACGACAAATTGTACTCGTTCGATTCATTATTTATTATCATTTTCAAAAAAAGTTTGATAGTTGCATAGTTATCACTTCAGTGGAAATGGTTTGCAGGCACTGATGTTGTTGTTGTTGTATCAGTGCTTCGCCCCATCCAATAGGTCCGACCGATCACAAATTGTCATCAATATCCTCTAACGGGAGTCCGAGGAAACTTGCTGTTTCAACAGGGGTGGACCATAATGTGAGGGGTGTTAGAGGCATTAGTTCCACATTACAATTAAAGAGATGGTTGGTGTCATGTGAGACACATCGCAAGTAGGGCATACATTTTGTATGTCGGGGTTGATTCTGGATAGGTAAGAGTTTAACCTGTCACAGTATCCGGATCGAAGTTGAGCTAGAGTGACTCGCGTTTCCCTGGGGAGTGTGCGTTCCTCTTCCGCAAGTTTTAGGTACTGTTCTTTGAGTACTGGATTCACCCCGCAATTCCTGGCATAAAGGTCCGACGCCTGTTTGTGGAGTTCACTGAGGACCTGCTTGTGGTTTTTTGCTTCATACGGCTGAGTTCTCAGGTGCCGTATTTCCTCATAAAGCTTAAGCCCTTGGACAGCGTTGGCTCATCAATCAGATGTCTGTTGGGATGCCCAGGTTTCTGCGTGTTCAACAGGAACTGTTTAGCTAGCATCTCATTTCTCTCCCTGAAGGGGAGTATTCTCGCCTCATTATGTAGATGGTGCTCTGGGGACATAAGAAGACAGCACGTGGCGGTTCTGAGAGCAGTATTTTGGCAGGCCTGTAGCTTCTTCCAGTGAGTCGTTTTTAGGCTTGGTGACCATATCGGGGACGCGTAGCATGCAATCGGCTGGCCAATTGCTTTGTAAGTGGTAATGAGCGTTTCTTTCTCTTTTCCCCAAGTACTGCCAGCAAGGGATTTGAGGATTTTATTACGGCTCTGGATTTTCGGTACAATTGCGGCTGCATGCTCACCAAAATGTAGATCCTGATCACACGTCACACCCATTGGTGTGTAGCACAGTCGGCAGCGTAGTGCCATCGACGTGGATGTTGAAACTGGTCGACCCCATTTAATTTGCAGTCACTGATCGTAAGACGTAATACGGGCCCTGGTTGAAACATATGAATTCTTGAGCAATTCAACAAACTGAAAATTTAAATGAACCGGAAAACTAAATAAAGGCAGAAAAGATTAGATATACATATGTGAATTTAAAATAATAAAACGTTGAAAAATAAAGGGACATTCACAGTCTTGATTTAGAAATAATAATAATGTGAGTATCCTGTTTTTGAAATCAATTCAGAGAGTTTAGTATCCTCTACATTGTATTTTTAGTCAACTTTTAATTTAGTAAACAAAAAAATATGTCAAGATATTTTTCATTGGTTTTGAACTTGTTTGAAATTATTTTGCTTTTTAGCTCATTATTCCTTTTTTTAGCAACAACGCAAAATTTTTTCTGGCAGCACTGGTACTATGCTCCGTATTAGAAAAGAATTTTCTTATATATGGCATCATGAATTTACTTCTCAATGCTTCTCACTCATTAATTCCCACTCAATATGCTCAATGGCTCAATCAACGTTCTCTCTTGAATTAAAAGAAGGGGGCAAGATTACTTTGCATTTTGCCTTTTGAGAACCAAAACACAAGCATCCATCCATATGTTTTTGAAGGCACTTCCTATCGTGGGGTTTTTATTTGTTAAGTTTCATTTAAATTTTTATTTATATTTCTTTAGTCTTCATTTGCTTTTTATGCTCTTATTTCTTCTTCAACCGCTTTTGTTTTGTTTTTAGATTGTTTTTGCTACTATAATGACACACATACTTACCCATGTATGTTGTTGATTTCAGTGCCGTATTATCTATCAGGCAGTGTGGGCAACTGCTTAAGGCCCGCATAAGATAAGGGCTCTTATAGACGCAAAGAAGGGTCCAAAAAAGTATCGAGAGTCCAATGTGATGAAATGTATCTTTAAGTACAATGCAACTTCTTCGTAATTTAGTGAAAAAATAGAGAAAGTGTAAGGTAGGGGCGGCTTTGATGTAAAATATCAAAGCAAAATAGAACTGACCTGTTTCAACCTTTACTTTCTATACCATAGAGCCTTCAGTCATCTATTACTAGCTTACTAAAGGCTTGGTTTCCTCCAAAAGAGGTACCGCTAAGGACCGGCCGGTATACCCATCGTTTCTAGCGCCAACGCTTTGTTGGAAACTACGAACTGTTACGACAGACGAGTTGCACAAGTTAATTTTACATTTTTGCATGTTTTTTTTAGTCTTTTTATAATTTTTCTTTTAATAAACTCACAAGAAAAAACTTTCAATTCAAAAATGTTGTTTATTTTATAAATATTTTGAAATATTTGACAAAATATTAACCCTTTGGCAATACCGTCATGGGTTGTTTTATGCCCGGCCGCTATATTACGTTACGGTGAACTTCTCCGTCTTCTTAGTTTCCACATAATTACTTTTCCATTGCAATATTTTTGACAACGTACTCTACCGCTATGTAACGGCCTCTATATAGCGGCACCGCTTTCGAGGAAACCAAGCCTTAACTCATGCACGGGTTTTCAGTGCGCGTTTAAACTAAAGTTAAAGTTGACTAGAGTTATATATAAAAGCTTATTCAAAATCTCATGATAACTTTATAACTCAAGATCGAATGAACCATTTTTAGAGATCATACCTGCGTTAGTTTTGTAAGTGGGTTTTGTTCCATATGTAGACCAATTTTTGAGGTATAGACCAAAATGTGTACAAGAGTGACACCAGAATGTGCTTTCAAAATATGGCTATCGAATAGAATGTGTTATTAGGGTTCTACCTGCGAGCGGTAGTTTAGAAGGAGATGGAAAGAGGAAGTTTTACAAATAGCCATAGCTTGAAAAAGAGGAAAAGGTAAATAAGAGATAGGAATAGGAATTGGAAGATATGGATAAGAGAAGAAAAATAGAGAGAGACTGAGGAGCTGGAAAGAAAGTAGGAGTAGGAAATGAAGAAAATTCGAGAGGAAGATAGGAATGAAAGGCAAGTAGAGAAGGGAATGAGGTGAAGAAAAATAGGCAGCTTGAGGGAGAGGAAGTAGAAGAGAGAAAAAGAGGGCGGCCCCGAATCCGCCGGATCCGAAGGACCAGGTGGAAAACGATTTAAATTCCTTTAGTGTTACCTATTGGCGCCAGCTAGCGCAGCGAAGACGTGGCTGGCGCGCCTTGTTTGTGTGAATGAGAGTGCTAGTGGAAGTAGGAGTGAGTTATAGAGTGAAAAGGGAACGCTAGGTTCGCTTTTGAAAAGTAGGCAAACCAATTTTCGGGCAGAACAATGTATGCCGGGTGTGATGATATTTCGTAAATTTAGAGAAGAGGCGCCATTTATATTATGTTACGAATACCTTTGTACCCCGACATGGTTGATGCGCTCCTGGTTATTGTTGGAGCAGCTGCTCCACTACCAACCACTACAACGACAACAATCAAGCAGTCAAGTTGGAATTAAACAAAAAATCGAGTTAAGTTCGAATGATGCGAGCGATCGAAACTGTTGCTTAGCACGGATTCTTGTTGTCGTCGTCGTCTTGGTGGTGCGTCCAGTGAATAGCGCGTTTTATACATAAAATGAAGCGATTTAGAATTTTAAATGTAATGTGTTTTTAGTGTTTATATTTTACGAAGTTTGAATTAATTTTAATATGATTTTACAAAAAATAAATAGTTACTTGCTAAAGTGAAGCTGTGTAAGCAGCGCTGTATTTGTGTTCTTTTGTATAGCTCCCAGCAAAAGGAACGGAACAACTGTGTTTGCCAGGAAGCAATCCGTGTTTGTTGTGTTTTTGTTTATGGTTTTTTTGGCAAAGCTGCTGCTAGCCAAGTGTGAAGTGTCGCCTGTTTAGGGCTACCGCTGCTGTTTCATCTGCTATTTTGTAATTTGCATTAGAATTGAAAAAAATGCAAACCTTTAGAATTTAAAGTATTTTTTTATAAAAATAAGAGAACTTGAAAGTGTTGCGAAAATAAGCCCAGTGTATGCAGTGTAGCAACGTCTTTTGAAATCCAATTATTCTCAAGAGCTCCAGCGGCAAATCTGTTGGAGTTGAATAACAAAAAAAAAAAAAAAAAACAGATGGAAGGGTAAAAAAGGTTTGCTGTTACGAATGTGAACGTGGATCATAATAGGAAACCGGTTTTTCTAAAAAAAACAAAAACAAATGAAGAAAAAATTAATAATAAATAAAATAAGTTTGGTGGTCTAACGCAGCATAAAAATAGCTGTCCATATGTGGCTTATGAAAAGGTCCATTCATTCCAGAAACCCAAAAAGAAATCGCTAAATCAGAGCGACGGCCCTGTTTATCTAACTTCAAAGATACATTCTCGATCCGCTTAAAGAAGGGAGCAGTGATAAAAATCGAAGAAAAACGCCGCCCCAATAATCGTTTTTAACGAGTAGCCCATGACAGGCTTATAGGTGCTCCATACTATTGGTGGCATCTCGCCGCAACCCGACTGTTTTCAAGCATCGATGTACACACAAAGAAACAAACATACGTAACATAAGAGTCACATTCCACATTTAAAGTAACAACCAGATTTCCGGGTATCCGTAGTGCTCGCATCTTTTTTTGGTGTAGTTCTTTTTTTTCGTGCAACTCGTCTTCAATGTTTTTTGTTTCTTATTTTATTTTATTATTATGACTGTAGTGCTTACGTCCGCTATTCGTACCTAAATGTTCTCCCGCTGTTGCATCTTCTGCATTTCCACTTAATTACGTATAAAGACAAGTTCGCGTATGCATTTCTGTTTGCGGGATTCGCGTGGTGCGAAAGAACCGGTCGGTCAATTGCCGCAACAATCCAGTTTTTGCTCCAGGGACTACGATAAGCGCCAACAACACTGTTGTATGTATGTGTGTCTGTATGCAGATGACTTTGAAGAAATAAAGAATGGCAATATGCAGAAGGCAGTGACCTTTAAGAAGGAAAATAGTAAGCAATATTGGAAATATTTAATTACGGAAACAAAGTCGAAGTTGATTAACTGCTTCAGGAAAGCAACTCTATCTAAGGTAAGATATTTATTTAACTCACTTGAGCATGCATTTACCGATTAGTAGAGTAGCCTTTGTGGGGGGATTGAAGAGGTTGCTCGAGCGCAATATGAATATCGCTACTCCTAAGTGTTCCTAAATTGCTTCTGGAAGAAGGGACTGGCAACATAGTCCAACTAGTCCCTAATGGAACCAATTATCGGTACGTGTGGATCTTTGTCTGACAAAATACTATCAACATCGGTAATATATACCAGGGATTCAATTGGATGGTAAGCGCAATACAAAGTTTATAGCTGCACCGCTTCCGCAACCCAAGTGTTATACGCGAGAGGAATCCGGTTACAAATATGAGTGTATCATACTCTGGTGACCCCAAGTGCATCTTAGAACTAGGTGGTAGGATGACCTATAAGGCTCCATGTGGCCATGTTAAATCGTTGCCGAAATGGTCGGGTGGTATGGTTTGCTAGTATAATTTTCTCCAGCATCAAATTAAAGAAATCGCGCGATAGGGGTCACCTTGTCTGAAACCTCGTTTAGTTTCGAACGGCTCGGAGAGGTCCTTCCCAATTCCGAACGAGCTGATGGTGTTGCTCAACGTCATTTTGCACAGTCGTATAAGTTTTGAGGGGAAACCAAATCCAGACATAGCGGCATATAGGCAGCTCCTTTTCGTGCTGTCGAAGGCGGCTTTAAAATCGACGAAGAGGTGATGTGTATCAATTTTTTTTCGCAGGTTTTTCCAAGATTTGGCGCATTGTGAAAATCTGGTTGATGGTAGATTTACCAGGTCTGAAGACGCACTGATATGGTCCAGCCAGCCGATTCACGGTGGGCTTCAATCTTTCGCACAATACACTTGACAGGACCTTATATGCGATGTTAAGAAGGCTGATTCCGCGATAGTTGGTGCTGTTTGCAGTATCCCCTTCTTGTGGATAGGGCAAATAACACTTAGATTTGTAGGACATCACGATGTTAAAAATGTCAGTTGAAAACACTAGAACCTGTAATTTAAAACTTCCCTCTAAAAACAACTACGAGGATGAGATCAAACAGATAAGAGACACCTGGAATTAATGAACCCTTAGTAAGACCCTTATAAAGACATATGCAGACAGGACAGAATTTCAAATCAAACGTATAGATTTGGTACTCCTTCCAGGTATAGCTCTAAAAATATCGGGTACATCATGGGCGCATTTAAGTAAAAAGGGCTGAACTGTTAAATTGGTTGAGGAAAAGTTCAATGGTGTGATAAGACTATAATCCTTGAGATAGTTCCATAGATTAAAACGAATTAGAAAAAAGAGTGCCGCAATGGGTATAACTTTGTCGGATATACATCTAGTACGCTTTGGTGTAAGGACCTTATCGTATAACCAACCTCCAACCTTCGGTCGAGATACCTTTCTTGTACGTTCTCAAAATCGGTTTTGATTGAAAAATGCATGAAGGAAAGCAAGATATCCATAATATGAAGTTGAGTAGATGAGCCATTTCTTGCGCATCCTTGCGGTGAAGTTGTTAAACATCATCCGTCATCAAAAGTGGAATGATGAGTAAGACTTAATATCATTTTTCCGTCAGCTGAGTTATAGAAAATTTGTTCTATGAACGGCGAGTTGAGCCAACTTGAATTGAAAATGAAAAAGAACTGTCAGACAGCCGAATAAACGCGCTGAGCGAAAAAGATGTTTTCTCCATAATTTGACGTAAATGTGCAAACTTTGAATTGATCAAAAATACTCAACGATGCGTTCAGAAAGTTATCACTTAACGACTTATCAACGGTTGTGTTTGCTCCAAGCGACCTTTGTCGCTTCTGCAACAACGAGAACACTAACTGTATAATACTGTTTTTACACAGAAACTTAATGATCTCATTTCACCTTCTAATGAAATCGTAAATTTTTTACTTTCACACAGAAGTAACTGCTCGATTAGTATGAAGGATGAAATGTCAAGCGAATAAAATGACAATGTTATATGACAGCCACTCATTGCGGAACGATACAAGGTGGCAGCATGGTGACATACCTACATACATAAATAAGAATTCCATGTACTTTGTTTTTGTAAATTCGATGGACAAATGTCAAAATCGGACTGCGCCGGAAGTTTATGTATCAAATCAAATAAAAAAGGTTATAATCAGCTGTTCGGTGCGGCCACCTTGTATCGTTCCGCCATGCAGACAATGACATTTACTTTGACAAATGACATTTTTAAGCACTAAACACACCAAAAGCTAAGAAACTGAACGCTCCCAACAGAGTTGCATTGTGCTTTTGACTTCATTAGGCATTCGATTAGCTACTAATGAAATAATTATAGATTCGAATTTTGTAGGGAAGATTGAGCTCAATAAGCGTCTTAATGTAGAAAACTACCTTTATTATTCAATAAGCCGTCTGTGTGAAAACAGTATAAGCCTCATGTAGATATTGTCATGGGCCGGATCTATCGATACCTGCCGTTGAGGGAAGGAGCTTTGAAAACGTTAAGTAAAACTTGATACGGTTGCCTGGTAGAAGAAATGAACAGCGCGTTTTGTTGGACTCAGTAAAAAATGCCTGCGAGCTTATTCAAGTGAGGTCAAGTCTTCTTCCGCCTATCTCTCCTAACTCAATGGAGGTCTCCACTTTTTCTGCTTACAAACAGGTGTCAATAGGAGTACTTCTTAAGCG
The DNA here is from genome assembly GCF_040869045.1 of Eurosta solidaginis. NCBI lineage: Eukaryota > Metazoa > Arthropoda > Insecta > Diptera > Tephritidae > Eurosta > Eurosta solidaginis. The sequence goes on along the minus strand of NC_090321.1, from coordinate 79,545,459 downwards.
GATATTTACCGTACAACTCATCATTATACCTTCTTCAGTACACGCCGTCAGCATCATCCATAGGACCATACATCTTCCGGAGAACTTTTAACTCGAACACTCCCACGACCACCCCATCGTCTCTCGACACCTAGCCATATATTGTTTACAAGAGTTACTCTCCGTTTGATTTCACAGCCGAAATTGTTTGAAGTCCTTCATAGTCTCGAATTTATACTCACCAACAATGACGTGGCTGCCATATAAAATGGGGTTAGATTGAAATGACAGCCCATGGCGGCGAAATAAAACCCGAGTCACTCCGGTACATAGAATCGGCTGTCGTGGCAGACGTGCGTCACTCTGGCATAGTTTTGAACTGAGTATTGTAGAAAGCGATTTACTCCGAGGTGATTCAAGCCGCGTTTCTCTTCCAATTTGCGTCGTGCTCCTTTTTAATTTTTTCTTCAAATTGGCGTCCCGGGACCAACACACTTCATGCCGACTCCCAAAGGCATATGTGAGGCAGCCGAATTTTTAGTGTGAAGCTTTTCATGGCAGTATTACACTCGGAGTTTTTACCAAACCCCTGGCGAGGGGCGACCCCCAATAAGAAATTTTGTTTTTTAATTGAAACACATTTGTGATGGCCGGGAAAGTCCTGGCTTCGGCTGCCAGATTGAAGTGTTACCTATTCAGAATCAACGTCGACATAAGAATATATGCCCTGTATGCAATGTGTCTCTCATTACACCAAAAATATTTTCAGTTACAATTTGGAACCAGCACTCTATTAGTAATGTATCTCTGGTTCCAAACTGTTGAAACTGCAAGTTTCCTTGGACCTCCGTTTGAGGATATTGATGGAAAATCGTAAGTAATCGCACAAATTGGATGGGACTGTCCCAAACGGAAACCGATGAGGCAGCCAAGGCGCCAATGCGCCTATTCTTTCTTTAATATGAGCAAGTGATTCGTCCCTCCAGGCAAGAGAAAGCACAACCCACGATGCATTTGTTAAGTCCTGTGCTATTAATATCATCAACATACGACGGACATTGTACACTCCTATAGAATTTGAACCTTTGCAGTTTAGATCTGCTACAAAATTATCTTCCACAGCGTTAGGTTAAATTGTCTAAAGCCTCGCTTGGCTTCGACTGGCTCCAAGAGGTTCTTTCCAAACCTTACGGAGCTGATGGTGATGCTCAACGTCATTTAGCAAAGCCTTGTAAGCTTTGCAGGCAACTCCTTTCTGCGCTGTTAAAAGCTGCTTTGAAACCTACAATCTCCTTCAGGATTTAACGTGTTGTGAGTATATGGTCGAGAGAAGATTTAGCAGATCTGCGGTCTGCGGAATCGCCTTTCTTCTGGATTGGTTAGCGCACACTTTACTAATGCCGGCTAGATTGTATTTTAAAGTCAAACCAAAAGTTATTAAAGCATGTAAATCCAATCGTAATGCGGTTATTGAGCAATCCTTACTCCTAAGCTGCTTAACTTCTACCAAACTTTGTTCAGAAGTATTTTTACAATTTTAACAGGTTACAACGCAAAATGATATCATTACATAAAACCACAAAAGTCTTGCTCATAATATTACCAACATTTCTTGCGGCTTTCGTATGCGTTCCCTTTCAAGCCTTAACCGAAATGAACGCCGTTCAATGAAATGGATTTTACAAGCACAAACAAGAATAAAAAATTGCCATTTTTGCATTTTTATTTTATTCTTTAGTTTTTGGAAATGATTGCTGCTGCATTTGCGAGTAAAAAGCCAGCAAAAGTTGCATATTTTCCGATCACAGCCAAAGGGTGGAGGTCATTACTTTCGATACGAGACCTAAACTTATGGCCTAATACTACGTTTCCACCAAACCCAAACTCCGTGTTTGCCAGTTTCGTAAGACTGTTAAAACATGTCTAACAAGTAAGGAAGGTTAAGTTCGGGTGTAACCGAACATTACATACTCAGTTGAGAGCTATGGTGACAACATAAGGGAAAATAACCATGTAGGAAAATGAACCGAGGGAAACCCTGGAATGTGTATCAAATGAAAGGCATTAAAGAGTATTTTATGAGGGAGTAGGCCATAGTTCTATAGGTGGACGCCATTTAGGGATATAGCCATAAAGGTGGATCAGGGTTGACTCTAGAATGCGTTTGTACGATATGGGTATCAAATGAAAGGTGTTAATGAGTATTTTAAAAGGGAGTGGGCCTTAGTTCTATAGGTGGATGCCGTTTCGAAATATCGCCATAAAGGTGGACCAGGGGTGACTCTAGAATGTGTTTGTACGATATGGGCATCAAATTAAAGGTATTAATGAGGGTTTTAAAAGGGAGTGGTGGTTGTTGTATAGGTGGTCGCCTTTTCGAGATATCGCCTAGAATTTGTTTGTACAATATGGGCATCAAACGAATGGTGTTAATGAGTATTTTAAAAGGGAGTGGGCCTTAGTTCTATAGGTGGATGCCGTTTCGAAATATCGCCATAAAGGTGGACCAGGGGTGACTCTAGAATGTGTTTGTACGATATGGGTATCAAATTAAAGGTATTAATGAGGGTTTTAAAAGGGAGTGGTGGTTGTTGTATAGGTGGTCGCCTTTTCGAGATATCGCCTAGAATTTGTTTGTACAATATGGGCATCAAACGAATGGTGTTAATGAGTATTTTAAAAGGGAGTGGGCCTTAGTTCTATAGGTGGATGCCGTTTCGAAATATCGCCATAAAGGTGGACCAGGGGTGACTCTAGAATGTGTTTGTACGATATGGGTATCAAATTAAAGGTATTAATGAGGGTTTTAAAAGGGAGTGGTGGTTGTTGTATAGGTGGTCGCCTTTTCGAGATATCGCCTAGAATTTGTTTGTACAATATGGGCATCAAACGAATGGTGTTAATGAGTATTTTAAAAGGGGGGTGGGCCTTAGTTCCATAGGTGGACGCCGTTTCGAGATATCGCCATAAAGGTGGACCAGGGGTGACCCTAGAATTTGTTTGTACAATATGGGCATCAAAAGAAAGGTGTTAATGAGTATTTTAAAAGGAAGTAATCCTTAGTTCCATAGGTGGACGCCGTTTCAAGATATCGCCACAAAGGTGGACCAGGGGTGACCCTAGAATTTGTTTGTACAATATGGGCATCAAACGAATGGTGTTAATGAGTATTTTAAAAGGGAGTGGGCCTTAGTTCTATAGGTGGATGCCGTTTCGAAATATCGCCATAAAGGTGGACCAGGGGTGACTCTAGAATGTGTTTGTACGATATGGGTATCAAATTAAAGGTATTAATGAGGGTTTTAAAAGGGAGTGGCGGTTGTTGTATAGGTGGTCGCCTTTTCGAGATATCGCCTAGAATTTGTTTGTACAATATGGGCATCAAACGAATGGTGTTAATGAGTATTTTAAAAGGGAGTGGGCCTTAGTTCTATAGGTGGATGCCGTTTCGAAATATCGCCATAAAGGTGGACCAGGGGTGACTATAGAATGCGTTTGTACGATATGGGTATCAAATGAAAGGTGTTAATGAGTATTTTAAAAGGGAGTAATCCTTAGTTCCATAGGTGGACGCCGTTTCGAGATAGCGCCATAAAGGTGGACCAGGGGTGACCCTAGAATTTGTTTGTACAATATGGGTATCAAAAGAAAGGTGTTAATGAGTATTTTAAAAGGGAGTAATCCTTAGTTCCATAGGTGGACGCCGTTTCGAGATATCGCCATAAAGGTGGACCAGGGGTGACCCTAGAATTTGTTTGTACAATATGGGTATCAAAAGAAAGGTGTTAATGAGTATTTTAAAAGGAAGTAATCCTTAGTTCCATAGGTGGACGCCGTTTCGAGATATCGCCATAAAGGTGGAGCAGGGGTGACCCTAGAATTTGTTTGCACGATATGGGTATCAAATTAAAGGTATTAATGAGAGTTTTAAAAGGGAGTGGTGTGAAGGCGTTTTCCAGATATCGACCAAAATGTGGACCAGGGTGACCCAGAACATCATCTGTTGGATACCGCTAATTTATTTATATATGTAATACCTGCCAAGATTTTAAGGGTTTTTTATTTCGCCCTGCAGAACTTTTTCATTTTCTTCTACTTAATATGGTAGGTGTCACAACCATTTTATAAAGTTTTTTCTAAAGTTATATTTCGCGTCAATAAAACAATCCAATTACCTTACCATGTTTCGTCCCTTTTTTCGTATTTGGTATAGAATTAGGGCATTTTTTCATTTTTCGTAATTTTCGATATCGAAAAAGTGGGCGTGGTCATAGTCGGATTTCGTTCATTTTTCATACCAAGATAAAGTGAGTTTAAGTAAGCACGTGAACTAAGTTCATTAAAGATATGTCGATTTTTGCTCAAGTTATCGTATTAAAGGCCATGCGGAAGGACAGACGGACGACTGTGTATAAAAACTGGGCGTGGCATCAACCGATTTCGCCCATTTTCACAGAAAACAGTTAATGTCATAAAATCTATGCCCCTACCAAATTTCAAAAGGATTGGTTAATTTTTGTTCGACTTATGGCGTTAAAAGTATCCTAGACAAATTAAATGAAAAAGGGCGGAGCCACGCCCATTTTGAAATTTTCTTTTATTTTTGTATTTTGTTGCACCATATTATTGCTGGAGTTGAATGTTGACATAATTTACTTATATACTGTAAAGATATTAAATTTTTTGTTAAAATTTTACTTAAAAATTTTTTTTTTTTAAAGTGGGCGTGGTCCTTCTCCGATTTTGCTAATTTTTATTAAGCGTACATATAGTAATAGGAGTAACGTTCCTGCCAAATTTCATCATGATATCTTCAACGACTGCCAAATTACAGCTTGCAAAAGTTTTAAATTACCTTCTTTTAAAAGTGGGCGGTGCCACGCCCATTGTCCAAAATTTTACTAATTTTCTATTCCGCGTCATAAGTTCAACTCATCTACCAAGTTTCGTTGCTTTAGCTGTCTTTTGTAATGAATTATCGCACTTTTTCAGTTTTTCGAAATTTTCGATATCGAAAAAGTGGGCGTGGTTATAGTCCGATATCGTTCATTTTAAATAGCGATCTGAGATGAGTGCTCAGGAACCTACATACCAAATTTCATCAAGATACCTCAAAATTTACTCAAGCTTTTGTGTTAACGGACGGACGGACGGACGGACGGACATGGCTGAATCAAATTTTTTTCGATCCTGATGATTTTGATATATGGAAGTCTATATCTATCTCGATTCCTTTATACCTGTACAACCAACCATTATCCAATCAAAGTTAATATACTCTGTGAGCTCTGCTCAACTGAGTAAAAAAATTAAAATGACACCCCAGCCAAATGGATCTTCCTTGTTTATTGATGATACAAGTATCAAAATATAGTAGTTCTATAGGTGGACGCCTTTTCGAGATATCGCCATAAAGGTGGACCAGGGGTGACTCTAGAATTTGTTTGTACGATATGGGTATCAAATGAAAGGTGTTAATGAGTATTTTAAAAGGGCGTGGGCCTTAGTTCTATAGGTGGACGCCTTTTCATGATATCGCCATAAAGGTGGACCAGGGGTGACTCTAGAATTTGTTTGTACGATATGGGTATCAAATGAAAGGTGTTAATGAGTATTTTAAAAGGGAGTGGGCCTTAGTTCTATAAGTGGATGCCTTTTCGAGATATCGCCATAAAGGTGGGCCAGGGGTGACTCTAGAATTTTTTTGTACGATATGGGTATCAAATGAAAGGTGTTAATGAGTATTTTAAAAAAGAGCCTTAGTTCTATATGTGGACGCATTTTCGAGATATCGCTATAAACGTGGACCAGGGGTGACTCTAGAATGTGTTTGTACGATATGGGTATCAAATTAAAGGTATTAATGAGGGTTTTAATAGGGAGTGGTGGTTGTTGTATAGGTGGTCGCCTTTTCGAGATATCGCCATAAAGGTGGACCAGGGGTGACTATAGAATGCGTTTGTACGATATGGGTATCAAATGAAAGGTGTTAATGAGTATTTTAAAAGGGAGTAATCCTTAGTTTCATAGGTGGACGCCGTTTCAAGATATCGCCACAAAGGTGAACCAGGGGTGACCCTAGAATTTGTTTGTACAATATGGGCATCAAACGAATGGTGTTAATGAGTATTTTAAAAGGGAGTGGGCCTTAGTTCTATAGGTGGATGCCGTTTCGAAATATCGCCATAAAGGTGGACCAGGGGTGACTCTAGAATGTGTTTGTACGATATGGGTATCAAATTAATGGTATTAATGAGGGTTTTAAAAGGGAGTGGTGGTTGTTGTATAGGTGGTCGCCTTTTCGAGATATCGCCATAAAGGTGGACCAGGGGTGACTATAGAATGCGTTTGTACGATATGGGTATCAAATGAAAGGTGTTAATGAGTATTTTAAAAGGGAGTAATCCTTAGTTCCATAGGTGGACGCCGTTTCAAGATATCGCCACAAAGGTGAACCAGGGGTGACCCTAGAATTTGTTTGTACAATATGGGTATCAAAAGAAAGGTGTTAATGAGTATTTTAAAAGGGAGTAATCCTTAGTTCCATAGGTGGACGCCGTTTCGAGATATCACCATAAAGGTGGACCAGGGGTGACCCTAGAATTTGTTTGTACGACATGGGTATCAAGTGAAAGGTGTTAATGCTTATTTAAAAGAGAGTAATCCTTAGTTCCATAGGTGGACGCCGTTTCAAGATATCGCCACAAAGGTGGACCAGGGGTGGCCCTAGAATTTGTTTGTACAATATGGGCATCAAACGAAAGGTGTTAATGCGTATTTTAAAAGGGAGTGGGCCTTAGTTCTATAGGTGGACGCCGTTTCGAAATATCGCCATAAAGGTGGACCAGGAGTGACTCCAGAATATGTTTGTACGATATGGGTACCAAATTAAAGGTATTAATGAGGGTTTTAAAAGGGAGTGGTGGTTGTTGTATAGGTGGTCGCATTTTCCAGATATCGCCATAAAGGTGGACCAGGGGTGACCCTAGAATTTGTTTGCACAATATGGGTATCAAAAGAAAGGTGTTAATGAGTATTTTAAAAGGGAGTAATCCTCAGTTCCATAAGTGGACGCCGTTTCGAGATATCGCCATAAAGGTGGACCAGGGGTGACCCTAGAATTTGTTTGTACAATATGGGTATCAAACGAAAGGTGTTAATGAGTATTTTAAAAGGAAGTAATCCTTAGTTCCATAGGTGGACGCCGTTTCGAGATATCGCCATAAAGGTGGAGCAGGGGTGACCCTAGAATTTGTTTGCACGATATGGGTATCAAATGAAAGGAGTTAATGAGAGTTTTAAAAGGGAGTGGTGTGAAGGCGTTTTCCAGATATCGACCAAAATGTGGACCAGGGTGACCCAGATCATCATCTGTTGGATACCGCTAATTTATTTATATATGTAATACCTGCCAAGATTTTAAGGGTTTTTTATTTCGCCCTGCAGAACTTTTTCATTTTCTTCTACTTAATATGGTAGGTGTCACAACCATTTTATAAAGTTTTTTCTAAAGTTATATTTCGCGTCAATAAAACAATCCAATTACCTTACCATGTTTCATCCCTTTTTTCGTATTTGGTATAGAATTATGGCATTTTTTCATTTTTCGTAATTTTCGATATCGAAAAAGTGGGCGTGGTCATAGTCGGATTTCGTTCATTTTTTATACCAAGATAAAGTGAGTTCAAGTAAGCACGTGAACTAAGTTCATTAAAGATATGTCGATTTTTGCTCAAGTTATCGTATTAAAGGCAATGCGGAAGGACAGACGGACGACTGTGTATAAAAACTGGGCGTGGCATCAACCGATTTCGCCCATTTTCACAGAAAACAGCTAATGTCATAAAATCTATGCCCTACCAAATTTCAAAAGGATTGGTTAATTTTTGTTCGACTTATGGCGTTAAAAGTGTCCTAGACAAATTAAATTAAAAAGGGCGGAGCCACGCCCATTTTGAAATTTTCTTTTATTTTTGTATTTTGTTGCACCATATTATTGCTGGAGTTGAATGTTGACATAATTTACTTATATACTGTAAAGATATTAAATTTTTTGTTAAAATTTTACTTTAAAAAAAATTTTTTTTTTAAAGTGGGCGTGGTCCTTCTCCGAATTTGCTATTTTTTATTAAGCGTACATATAGTAATAGGAGTAACGTTTCTGCCAAATTTCATCATGGTATCTTCAACGACTGCCAAATTACAGCTTGTAAAAGTTTTAAATTACCTTCTTTTAAAAGTGGCGGTGCCACGCCCATGGTCCAAAATTTTACTAATTTTCTATTCCGCGTCATAAGTTCAACTCATCTACCAAGTTTCGTCGCTTTAGCTGTCTTTTGTAATGAATTGTCGCACTTTTTCGGTTTTTCGAAATTTTCGATATCGAAAAAGTGGGCGCGGTTATAGTCCGATATCGTTCATTTTAAATAGCGATCTGAGATGAGTGCTCAGGAACCTACGTACCAAATTTCATCAAGATACCTCAAAATTTACTCAAGTTATCGTGTTAACGGACGGACGGACATGGCTCAATCAAATTTTTTTTCGATCCTGATTATTTTGATATATGGAAGTCTATATCTATCTCGATTCCTTTATATATGCACAACCAACCGTTATCCAATCAAACTTAATATACTCTGTGAGCTCTGCTCAACTGAGTATAAAAATATCGCGAAAGCTATCGAAAAACGCGTTTTAACTTCGGTATCAATAATGCGAAAGCAAAAATCAAAAGTTGCATTTCTGCCAAGAGATATTTTGCATAAAAGAGTTGGCAAACACGGAGTTTGGGTTTGGTGGAAACGTAGCATAAGACCGTATACCTAGACTGTTGTGAGTTTGTATTTGCCTCAGACTGAAGTGATTTTGTAGCAGCTTTCGAAGGCGTATGAACGTACGACTATGCAAAAAAAAAAAAACAACAATACTCAAAAGTGCATGGCGTAGGTTCATTTCCTGCTTTAAAAGTATGTACCTGCAAATGCATTTCTTCTGTATGACCAATATCGTTGCATTCTCTCTTGGCTCAATATTTTCTTTGCTTGTTTTCTTTTGTTTTTTTTTTCATCTAGTTTTGCCTGACTGCAGTTTTTCCATCGATTGGGCCTTGCTCGTTTGGTTACTTCATATGCATTTATACACCTACACATATACGAGCTTGCAGGAGCGTAGCAAGTCATAGGCCTATAGAGGGTGAAACTGCCCTCGATTTTACTAAAGGTGGTATATTTGGATGTAACATCACTGTTTGCCACCCTCAATATGAAGAAATACAAATGCGAACTTTTGATCAACGGTTAGACGCCTTTTACTTGTCAGAACGAAATCTTATGCTTTTTCTTTCATCCTTCTTGTAGCGATAAGACATTGCAATGTAAGAGCGTATGTTCAGAGGTCCCGCAAACAATTTATTAATGTTTTTGTTTTTGGAAAACAGCTGAAATAGTTTTTGTATTTATTGTAACTTGAGTTTTTGGCACCCGATTTTTAGAAGCCCTATATTTGCTTCTAATGTCCTGCCAGTTTTCATATAGTAACTTTTCCGTTCTTAGGTAAAACAGGTAATATACTTCAAAGGGCTACAACTCTGTTAACAGGTGCGACTATGTGAAAAAAGACTTCAGACATCTGAAGACGTAAATAATAAATAAAAATGTTTTATTCAGTATCCCTCAGCATAAAACTCAGATTTAGGGGCGGTATTTGCAAATTTTGTTTTGACCTAGGCTAATATATATTTTAAAACTCACACTCCCTGAACTCAAACCTCTTTTATCAAATTATCTGGTATTCTTTGACTCGGCTCATAAAACCAAAATACATCATCATCATTGATTGGCGATTTTGTCCGTTTCAACGGAGGTTAAGTCAAGTCTTCCTCCACCTGCTTCTTACATCTCAGTAAAGGTATCCGCCTTTCTCTGATCCCAAATTGCGTTGTCGACTGAAATACTATTTTGGCTGGCGCGTCTTCGTCCATTCGCATAATATGACCTAGCCAGCGAAGCCTTTGGGTTTTTATTCGCTGCACTATCGTCATATCTGCGCAAAGCTCATACAAGTCATCTTTATACCTCCTTCGATACTCGCCGTTGCCATCACAGCCGGAATCATATATCTTCAGGAGAAGTTTTCTCTCGAATACTCTAAGAAACATCTCATCTTTTCTCGACACTGTCCAAGATTCCGAGCTATATGCTATGATTGCCGACTTGTAGAGCGTGATTTGTTTTCGTCGTTTTAATTGTCTGCTCAGTCCAAAGTAACACTTGTCGGCAAGAGTTATTCTCCGCTTGATATCTAAGCTAATATTGCTTTTCCTGGTAATAATGGTTACCACATTGACGAAGTCCTTCAATGTCTCGAACTTTTATCCGTCACGAGTGACTTGGTTGGCAAGGCGCCTATTCTTTCTTGAATGACAGCAAGTATTACGTCTGTGTCCCCATTTACAGCAATACCCACCTTTTTGCCTCTTTATCTATTCCAGAGAAAGCAGAACTCACGGCGCATTTGGATAGGCCAATATTATCAATATCATCGGCATACGCCAGTAATTGCACGCTCTTATAATAGCTAAAATCGTGCAGATCTGGTCGATCTATGCGATATTAGGCCTGCTATTCGCGGTAATTGGGGCTGTTTGCGGGATCGACTTTCTTGTGGAGGCATGCGCTTATCCGACCATATTTTGCATAGGAGTTGATGCACTTTGCCAACTCTTCGCCTCTGTATTTGAACAGCTCAGCAGGTAGTCCGTCATTACCTGGAGCTTTGCCAATTTTTACCCGAGGTATTGCCATTCACACTTCGTTATAGTCGAGTGTCGGAACATGTTTTCCGTCATCGACGATTAGGGTAGAGCTATCAGTGAGGAGAAGTGTTTTCTCCAGAACTTAAGCACGCTATTCTTCAGTTACCAGGTCGCCATTAACATTCCTGCAGAAAGTGAGCGTGATTATCATCAGATTTCACTCATTTTTAGCGATGCACAGATATACGGACGGACGGACATGGCTAAAACAATTCCTTTTTATACTCAGCTGAACAGAGCTCACAGAGTATATTAATTTTGTTCGCATAACGGTACCCCGTAACGACATAAACTAATCGAGATAGATATAGACTTCTATACCGATGTGGCCAATTAAATGGCGCCAGCAAGCCTACTTATAAATTTCCCAGGCCTAAATAGCTATTTCAGTTTCAGTTTTAGTTTTCTTTTTTTTATTTTGCAAGACTAAGCTAACACAAACTAAAATACTAGTTCAACAATATCTAATATTAATAGGAATTTAAACTTAAATGCTCACTTCAGTGAAGCTGTTCCAGTGGACTCTTAAATAAAGCCAATACAAATACGTTTTTCCAAAGTAGAATTCTTAAAGTTTCTTTTAATATTTCGTTGGAAATCCACGTTGTTTCAAAACTTCACAGCATCTACGCTGCATGGAATTAATTAAAGAGCGGCATATTTCCAGAGGTATAGCATACCAATGCTCCTTCACCTTTTCAAAAAGTTCGTCCAAATTCTTGCATTTCTCTTGGCTTACTGCCCTCTTCAAGTGCGCCCACAAATGCTCAATGGGGTTTAAATCAGCACTATTTGATGCCCACTCAAGCACGTTAATGCTATTGTCCTCAAAAAACTGCTTGGTTATCCTGGCCGTGTGCTTCGGATCTGAATCTTGTTGGAATTTCCAAATAACTGGCATGTTTTCTTCGGCCCAAGGCAGCATAGCATCTCTTAGTATTTCTACGTAAAGAGGGGCAGTCAAAGTTTCGCGGATTCTGTGGATCGGTCCTACGCCATTCCAAGAAAAACATCCCCAAATTTTTATGTTTCCCCCACCGTGCTTTACAACGGTTGATGTGTACTTGGGGTTAAATTGGGAGCGTGGGGGCCGCCGAACATATCGTTTTGCACTGGGAGATATCCTATCTATTTTAGATTCATCGGTCCATAGCACAAACTTCCACTGATTTGCTGTCCAGTTGGCATGTGAGCGCGTAGACTCTACTCGTCTTCTTCGTTGAGCTGGAGTAGGTAAAGGGCGCTTACGTGCCACTCTTCCAAAAAGACCTGCTTCATCCAAACGACGCCGGATCGTTCGACTAGATATTGGAACTGCGAGTTCTTTAGATATTTCTCGGTTAATATCAGAGGAAGTCAGGCGGGGGTCAGATTTTGACAGTCGCACTATCTTGCGATCAGTATATGCCGATGTTTTTCGTGGTCGCTTTTTCCTTGCAACGGCATCAGTTGTCTTATTTTTCTTAAAATATTTTAGGGCGTTCTCTACCATCTTTTTGGAGCAACCTAAACGTGAAGCAATTCGCCTTTGAGAGTTTCCACCTTTGCTAAGCTCAATAATTACTGCTCGCTGACTTGGAGTACAATGTTTTGACCTCCCCATCGTACCAAAACGTCAGACTATGAAATTCAATGGCTATAATATTTTATTTCTTGTTGCTCTTCTCTATTTACTTCAATGAAGAATTTTAACTGTTTTTGTGTACTTAGAATTTGATAATTTTCGAAAAGGCTCTATTTAGTTTTCTAAGCAACAATGCACTAACGTTTTTTTTATTTAAGTTCAAGTAAAACCATCGAAATATTTTCAATCAAACGGTATCTCACTCAACAACTCACAAACTCTACAAAAGGGGAACAATTTTTCCGTTATCTAAGAGAAAATAATGAAACGTTAAGAGAGACGAATAAAGTGTAAGTTGGATCTATTTAGTTGACCACAACTGTATATCAAAAGGAGCTGGGCGAAAAAAGAAATTCATTTAGCCATGTCCGTACATCCGTCCGTCCGTCTGTCCGTAAACACGGTATCTTAATGAAATTTAGTATGTAAGTTCCTGGGCACTCATCTCAGATCGCTATTTAAAATGAACAAAATTGGACTATAACCACGCCCACTGAAAAAGTGCGACAATTTACGGATAAAGCGACCAAAGACGGATAAAGCGATGAAACTTGGTAGGTGGGTTGCCTTTATAACGCGGAATAGAAAATTAGTAAAATTTTGGCCAATGGGCGTGGCACCGCCCACTTTTAAAATAAGGCAATTTAAAAGTTTTGCAAGCTGTAATTTGGCGGTCGTTGAAGATATTGTGATGAAGTTTGGCAGGAACGTTACTCCTATTACTATATGTGTGCTAAATAAAAACTAGCAAAAACGGATGACGAACACGCGCACTTAATAAAAAAAATTTTAAGTCAAATTTTAAACAAAAAATTTAATATCTTTACAGTATATAAGTAAATTATGTCAAAATTCAACTCCAGTAATGATATGGTGCAACAAAATACAAAAATAAAAGTAAATTTCAAAATGGGCGTGGCTCCCCCAACCGTCTGTCCTTCCGCTTGGCCGTTAACACGATAACTTGAGCAAAAATCGATATATCTTTACTAAACTTAGTTGACGTACTTATCTGAACTCACTTTATCTTGGTATAAAAAATGGCCGAAATCCGACTGACCACGCCCACTTTTTCGATATCGGAAATTACGAAGAATGAAAAAAAATGCCATAATTCTTACCAAATACGAAAAACGAGATGAAACGTGGTAATTGGATTGGTTTATTGACGCAAAATATAACTTTGGAAAAAACTTTGTAAAATGGGTGTGACACCTACCATATTATGTAGAAGAAAACGAAAAAGTTCTGCAGGGCGAAATCAAAGCCCTTGGAATCTTGGAAGGAATACTATTCGTGGTATTACATTATAAATAAACTAGCGGTACCCGACAGATGATGTTCTGGGTCACCCTGGTCCACCTTTATGGCGATATCTCGAAAAGGCGTCCACCTATAGAACTAAGGCCCACTCCCTTTTAAATACTCATTAACACCTTTCATTTGATACCCATATCGTACAAACACATTCTAGAGTCACTCCTGGGGCCTATTCACTATCTATGAGTTTTAAAGTCTACATAAGAAATTGTGTAAACTTTGAAATTGTGATTCTGTAAAGCAAAACTCTGAACAAGAAAACTTACTGATAAAAACTTCATGAGTTTTCTTGAAGGCCAGTGTACACTATTGTGACATTCAAAAGTCATACTCACTGTTTCAGAATAACTTTTTTCTTTTCATGGCGTTTTCTCACTGACATATGCCTTTTACATTCAGCGCTGATTCAGCAAAATAATGTGCATGACAATTTACAGAATCGCATGAAAATTTAAAGTGTACATTTTGTGTGCAAATGAGTTTTCAATAAGTGTACATTGTTCAGTTTCTCACAGTTAGGGAATTGACCCCCTGGTCCACCTTTATAGCGATATCCCGAAATGGCGTCCACCTATAGAACTATGGCCCACTCCCTTTTAAAATACTCTTTAATACCTTCCATTTGATACCCATGTCATACAAACACATTCCGGGGTTACCCTAGGTTCATTTTCCTACATGGTGATTTTCCCTTATTTTGTCTCCAAACCTCTTAGCTGAGTATGTTCGGTTACACCCGAACTTAGCCTTCCTTACTTGTTTCATTCTGAGAATTTTGATATGTGGAAGTCTATATTAATATCGATTCGTTTATGCCGTTAAGATCAACCGCTATTCTACAAAAGTTTATGTATATACTCTGTGTGCAAATCACGCTGAGCATAAAAAGGTGAACAATTAAATAACCGTTCATAGGTCGATACTTCATTATTAAGTTATACTCGCTAGAGTGACTGTAGTATAATCCCTGCATGTTTTTAACTCCTTTGTCACAGATATCTGCATGACGCCTCTGCATGTTGCAGCGCACGGCGTCACTTTTTCAAAAGTGTTCCCTTTATTTATTTATTTATATTTTTCTAATACACATTTAAACAATAACTACTGGGCTATACATACATATGTATGTACATATATACACATTATAAAATGTTTCTTATTTTCAATCGCGCTGCTCCAACTCCAGTTGCTGCTGCTGATCTGTGAAATATTTGCTTTAGTTTTTTTATTTCTTTTGTACCTTTGGTTGTCAATAAACCTAAACAGGTTTATCTGGTTGACACCACAGCGCTTGGAAAAGGTGTGTTTGTATATTTTATTTAAATTCGTGTATTTATTGTACATATGTATGTATGCGTAACGAGATCAGAGAACTGCAGCAGTGCACCCTAATTCATCAGACGTTTTTTTAGGTTCGCTTCCCCTTTACAGGTAGATTTTGCTTGAACGTCAAAAAATCGCCTCACATACATATTTATACACCAGTTTGTTGAAAATCTCTCTCCACAGAACTTTCGTATAAAACGTTGTTGGGTTTCGAACCGGCATCGCATCAGTGTTCCAACCATTAAGCTGAGACATTGTTAATATTATTAGGCCTCCATGCATTGCGATCTTAATTGAGACCTATTGTGCACGACTCTTCAGCCTGTAAGGCTGGATGCTTTCAATGCATTTAAGTACCTCTTCAGGCTTTTAACTCCATATCACGAGGAGATTAAGAGTCAGACCACCTAGATGTGAGAGTGTCTGCCTTGACAGAGCGACGCATTTGCAGAGAATGTGAACCGGCGTTTCATACTCCAACTCACAATAGCGACAGAATGGTGTATCGGATAAATTTAAACTACTTAGCTGATATCGTAGACTACAGTGAAGTACCCAACGGGAGTTTGTAGGTCTGTGCTTAGATTAATGAGTTTAGCTGATACTCTCGTTGCTGGGAGTATAAATAATGTGATCTGTCTTTGCCCTAAAATTCTATCCAGTATTTTCTAAAATTCTTTGTTTCCTTACTTACCTATTGCTTGCCTAGTGTATGCCTTTGTGAGTCCACTCTAGACCATAGAGTGCTGCTATGTCACCCTGCTTGGCTCGGTAGTCTGCCTGTACATTACCTTCATGTCTCTGATGCCCAGAAACCCATCCTAATAAAACCTTGTTTTTGGCTTCGAATTCATTTAGAGGAATCAAATGCATTCATACACTAGCTTAGAAGTAGTTATGTAAGACTGCAAGGCTTGAATATGGGTATGACATAATGAGAATACTCCTCGAGGATTTGACAATTTTCACCGCAAACTTTTATTGCATGGATTTCTGCCTGAAAAATAATATAGTAGCATCATAGTGGTATCAAGGGTGTAAGCGAAGAGACTGAGGTATTGGAAGTGGACAAACAGCTCAAAGATGCTGCGAGTGTAACAAAGACGCTTCGAACAGGGGAGGGAGAAACGGACCTCCAGACTCGGAAAAAATCCATTACGTGGGCGCAGTGCCGGATAATTTGGAGGGAGACAAACAGCTCAATGGCACTCCGAGTCTTACAGATAAACCTCCAACACAGTAAAGTGGCATTAAGCGGGCCCCTCCTAACTCTTGAGGCGCTGATACAGGAGCCATGACTCCCATATGGAGGAAAGGTATCTGTACTCAGCACTCGCCGATTCAGCGTTTATTACGCAAAGACGGAGATCAGGATTAGAGCTGCAGTTATGTTATCTAACTTCAGCACAGAAGACCTAGCGGTAATCGCAATAGAGGGAAAGAAAGAACCATCCCTTTTCCTGACAACGTGCTACATAGCTCATGACGTGGAAGCCCCACCAGAGGAGTTCAAAAGGCTGGTGGACAAAAAAGGGCTTTTAAGCCCAATACTTAGGTGCGGAATTGCTGCTGGTTTACGGTATGCAAAAGCAGCACACTGCGTGACCTCTTTAAACAAAATTTGTTGCATACAATCAGTGTTAGGTAACGAAAAACGAAGCACGAGTAACTGATTTACTCATTTAAAATACCAAACTTTTATTCAAAAAAATATTAAAAAATGAGTGGATTTATAAAGTCAATATTTTGTGAGTGTAAAAAATAAGAGTGAAAATTTAACATACACTGAAAGAAATGGTGCTAATAAAATCAACAAATCGGTTCTGTTGTTCTTGACTTAACGGAGATTCGGTGAAATTGATCGAATTATGGTTAATTCGACCGAGTTCTTTGTCAAGCGAACAAATTAGTTTAGCCATTTCAACAGAAGATAAATTGTCGCTCTTAAGTTAACAAAATTCTGTAAAATTGACAGATTCCTAATGAATCTAACTGATTTTTTTGTTAACACAACTGATCTCACTGGTCATTTCAACAACGATCAACGGTCAATAAATTAGCAAATTTCAAAGAGAATCCTTACGCTCACTGCGCTCTCTACTTTGTACCTATGTATGCTGTGTACTATATGTATGCACATATTTATGTATGTATATGGCGGCCGCCGTGGTGATGGGAACGGGCTCCGCCTACCACACCGAAGACCCTGGGTTCACATAACATACAAATTTTACAAATAAGGTTTTTCAATTAGAAGAAAATTTTCCTAAGCGGGGTCGCCCCTCGGCACTGTTCGGCAAGCACCCCGAGTGTATTTCTCAGTGAAAACTCATCTGCCTTGCAAATGCCGCAACATAAGTACCTTCTTACAAAGCTGTCGCAACAGCTTTTTTTATTGACTACTAAAACGGTCAATTACGAATTAACGATTTGTGCGCAGTTGATTCAACATCTTGTTGCGATGGATAGAAATTGACAGAGATTTCGGTTGAATTGACCCGTATTTCGGTTGATGTTACCAGTCTTATTCTTTCAGTGTAGTTCGCAAATTATTAAAGCAGCAGCAAAACTGGCAGCGCTGCATGCAGACCTTCTGCACATCTATTTTTGCCTTTGTAATTCATTTTTACTCACTTGGCAATTCTACTTGCTTTTAGACTGAAATTTCCTTACTGTCATTATTATTTCGTGTGTGTTTTCAAATTGTTAAAAAATTTATTGTGTCTTCGAATATTACTTTGTAATTTTGTTTTTGTTTATTATTTGATTATGTAAATTTGCAAAATTTTTTGGACTGTAAATTTGTACAAAAAGTTTGTAACAGTAAAAGTGTTTTGCTATTATTTTCGATAATATAAAATCGGCTAACAATAAAATCTTGATGGAATGCATTTGGCATTTCCAAATCTCGCATCGCTTTGTAGTCTAGTTAAGTGAATTTGTGCACCGCTTAGCCGACACCAACGAGAGTGGTGAACCATGATTTTGTTTGATAAAGCAACGGTTATTTCAATGGTGGTCATTAAGTGCGTTTTTGTGTTTGTTCTCAAATGTACTGTTGATAAATTTTAATGCAAAATTGTAATTGAGTGTTTGAAATCATTTCGGCTGTGCTAATCTTTGACCAAGGCTTGCATTAAGCCGTTTTTAATTGTTTGTATTGCAATTCGTGTTATGGTCAATGAATTACAAGTAAGCACCGTTATTTTTTGTGTAATTGTGCGATCAGCTGTTGCAGCGAGCCCAAATAGTATTGGCAACTTTCAATATTCGCATCAATCATATTCAGTCTTTTTGTCTGTTGCTGAATTAAATGGTAAGCTAAAATTTTCTTTTTAATTTACATATATTTCGATTGTACACAACTAGGCCAGCGTAGTTCTCATACTAGGTTAGGTTGAGTGGCTGCAAACGGTGACGGCTGAGCATGAAGTAACGTGATGACTCCATAACATATCCTCCTCTAAGCAGCTTCAACACGAAATGGCTTCCAGTTTCTTAAGACAGATGGCATGTTATTCTAAACAATACTCTATCGCACCACTATTGAACTCACAGCCTCAATTGTCACTTCGCTATTTGACCAAATGGTAAATTCTGCCCTCGACTTCCGATTGGAGCATCAGACCTCTTCCGCTTCAAACAGACAGCGCAATACTATGATATTTTGGCCTCATTAGCCTGTAGCAAATAAAACCGCATGACTGCCAATTAACTGAGCATGCCTTGATAACCCTTCAAAATACCCACAGTATTCCCGGAAAATTTTTCTTTGATCAGAAACCCAGAAAAGAGAAGCAGAATACTTTTGTAGCGTATCTCTGCTTAATTGGGTTAGTTATGCTCCCACCTCCCTCTGCTGGCACAGTTTTATCGCAAAGGAGTTTGCCAATGATTTCAGCCATATCCCCTCAAATTCTCAAGCAACCTGAGGTTTTTCAAGCGATATTTTTGTGCTATATGGAGCCCTTTATTTTCTTTACAATCGGATGGGAACTAGTTTCCGTTGACCTGCCTTTGCAATAGACATGATGAGATGCCAATAGCAACATCCTAGGAATCCTGTCCTGGATGTACAGATGTACAAACGAATGAGGCGTTTTTACGTGTTTGGAAGAAGGGGGAAAGTTCACCTTCGATAAATATATGACGCTGTCTATGTTCCAAGACTTCGTGATCTAGCCCAGTTAAATGAAAATTGCGCAAATGCTGGTCAGCTATCAGCACGAAACTCTTAGAAAACGTTGATGGTTGAAGATACTTGTAGGACATGATTTAGTTCATAACACAAACAATTTGGTTTTCTCTTAGAGAGGTTCACGACAAATGTGGACATTAAGAAAGAGAGTGTCCTTGAGAAGTAATCGCAGCTTACTGCCAACATTCGCAACTCTCAAGCGAGCTAGATACTTCTTTATTCGAAGAGCTTCATCGGGGTCCTTTTACCAACGTAACGTTTCACTCCTACTATGCTACGCAACTAATTGACAGGGAATTTCTGTTTTTATCGGCACTGACAAGTGACCAAAGCTCTATCAAAATAATTTTCCATATAACTTTTATAGGCGATTTTCGCAAACAAACCTAACTTAGACCCCAAATATGAGCTCCAAAACACATTTCCTGCCATTCCACGAAACGTGAAATATCATGAAGTGAGAGAGCATTTCCACGGAACGACGTTGCATGCTGGAATGCTCTCGCGCAGTCTTCTTGAATTGCTGATATGTTCGGTCCATCCACCGATTAATCTACATAAATATTGCAGCTGTTGCTCTACATACAACATAAGTTTGTTGTAATTTGTCCCTGTATCTATGTTTTTACTTTTCCTTAGAGATTTTCCATGGAGATCGGCATTGTCGAACACGGTGATTTTAAGCATCAGCTCCATACTCCAATGGCATTGTCCGTTCTCGCAGATCAAAACTGAGTCGTTTAAATAGTTCGCATGCTCTTCCCATCGTTAAAAAATTGACCTTAGTGAAACAACACATGTGCGCATGCTAAACGGACCCCTGTGTCGGTCCGTCCTATCGCAAATGCTAGAAGTTTTCTAGGGCCTACCTTAATTGCTGCATCGAGATTTGACCACTCTGCCGTCCTTAATAGCTGGAATCTTGACTTGGCGAGAGCAGGACATGAATACAGAACCTGAAGCTCGCCTTTCCTATACCTGCTGTTACTGACGAGGCCTAACTTTTAAGCATGCGCCGCCAGAAGGCAGTGCCCAGTTAATATGTCCATCGTGAGCCTTATGTCTTCTCTCTTCAGAGGTATGACCCAGTTTTTGAGTCTAATATCGTAGGCTTTGCACACGATCCACGCCTTTCCCGTTTGATGGATCCTATGCAACTCCTGTCTCCATTTGATTCCTCCCAAACGGATTGGAACATCTATTGTTGTTTCAGCGAGTGTTGCTCCCTCCTTTGCCAACACATCGGCCTTTTCGTTTCCTTCGATCTCTTCATGACCGGGAACCTAGTATTGATTTATGGTTCGGCCTGAGCGAAGTTACTCAAGCTTCTTTGCATTCCAGAAGACTTTTTGATGAAGTACTGTGTGAGATTATTGCCTTAATCGCCGCCTGACTATCAATATATATATTGACGGGTCTCCAGCTTAAGCATGCTTCCTCTAGAATTTCTGTTTCTTCCTTCACGGCTATAATTTCTGCTTGAAAGACGCTACAGTAATCTGGCAGACTGTATGATCTACTTATTTCTGGATCGACACAGTAAACAGCAGACGCGACCCCTTCCGTTAACTAGTAGCCATCTGTATATCTGTGAATTGTATGTTCTGCACCCTGGCGCAAACCATCCTGCTCCGGTTTCTAATTTACAATTGCCTTTTCTTATTTTGAAGTGACGCTTTCTTATTCACAACTGGAAATGGTTGTAGAAAAAAAATGTAGCAAACTGAGCTATGATTTCGGACTAAATTTGTATATTCCAAATAATCTTAAATGTGCATATCACTGCGTCATTCCAAAAATTGTCCTGCTGTAAGGGTTTCATTTTTGCTATTTTATTTTCATTCTTGCTTCTAAAGATTTAATTATTTTAAGCATGTTTTGTAGTGTTTATTTGTTTGTTTTACAAAACGGTTTTGTATTTGTTAGTGCACACATGCGTAATGATGACCTCTTCAGATGTAAGTATCAAATTTCGATTGTTTAATAAGGTTCATATTCACTTCCTTGAGAGCCTCGAGCAGACAGAAAACACGTACGAATTGCAGACGTCAGTCCCGACATTTTTAAATTTCTAATATCCCGGTATCGGTGGATATTGATCCGGGGACTATTACAACTCGAATCAAAATAAACAATATGGCGCATAATCATAGTCAAAATAAAATAGGTTTTAAATTTAGTTTCAGCTTTTTTGACAGATAGCTCATAGAAAATTATGTCAAAAAGATGCAACTAAATTTAAAACCTATTTTATTTTGACTATGATTATGCTAAATTTAGTTTCAGCTTTTTTGACAGATAGCTCATAGAAAATTATGTCAAAAAGATGCAACTAAATTTAAAACCTATTTTATTTTGACTATGATTATGCTAAATTTAGTTTCAGCTTTTTTGACAGATAGCTCATAGAAAATTATGTCAAAAAGCTGCAACTAAATTTAAAATCTATATTATTTTGACTGATTATGCGCCATTTTATGCTATTGAAAAAGCCAAAAAATCCCAAAAATTTACATCTCTGGAACACATAAATTTTGAATCTACTCGTACACATGTAAATATCTGAATTTATAGAGATCCGTTGAGCTTGGCTGAATCTCAAGTGCAAAAACAAACGGGGCTAAATACACACTTTTGCTTCTTTGCTTTGTGTTTTTATTTCTTTGTTTTAACATCCTGGGGGTAAATACTAATGTTCATATGTAAAAAAATATGCAAATATGCATAATTCCATACGTTATGTATGCATATTAGGGTTGTTCTTATTAATCAAATAATCATTTTTTGCAGTATCACCCCTTCAAACGGCAGTACTAAGGTCAAGATTATCACATATATATTTTGGTCCTGACTGAAAACGGCTAAGATGTTATGTAACACGCTATGAAAACTCAATGTCGACGGGTGAGTGGAATATCACCCTACCTCAGTTGCCAGTTCGAAAACGCCCTATATAGGAATATTTTTCAATAACACCCTGATTCAGAATTTGTTTCAAAAGCACACTCTCTCAAATGCGATTCAAGAGTGCCCAAATGAAAATTTTTGCTTAAACGTCAAAGCTAATATCAAAATGTATTAAACTTCAGCTCAGATATGGCATGTTTGAAACAAATTCTGAATAAAGCATTGTTCAAACGTTTTTTTAAAAGGAGGCGTTTTTGAAATCACAACCGAGAAAGGGCGCTGTTCCACTCAGCAGTCGATATATTAAAATATGAACTTTACACACTATGCGATACTCTTGAATAGATTCCAGTCAGAACCAAAATTGTTTATTTGATATCGACTACTGTAATGTTATCAATAACCTAATTGAATAAAAAAAAATTAAATTAAAATTTTTAGAGTCTCCATAGAGAAATCTTAACTTTTACTCCTGTGCGGCATCCCATAATGGAGAACAAAATTTATACGGATATTTGAGGCCTTGGTATTACAATTTGAAGAGATTAGACTGTACAAAATAGGAGATTTCATATATAAGGATCACCCTAATGTATATTTACATTTTGGCCACTGTGGTAAAAAGGTACACACTGATCATATGGAAGATCCCAGGTTCAAGTCACATACTTGTCCAGCGAAAATAATAATATAGACAAGTTTTACTAAATGGGGTCGTCCCTCGGCTGTGCTTTGAAAAACCCATCATCTGTAATTCTATCATCTTCTGAGCAAAAATTCATCTGTCCTATTTAGTTAGATTTATATAAAATGCATAATAAAATTCAAACATCTTTGGGATGAATTGATCGTAGGATGAATTGTTCACGGGATGAATTGTCCTTGGATGAATTGTTCGTGGGGTGAATTGTCCGCGGAATGAAATGTTCTTGGGATGAATTGTTCATGGAATGAGCCTTTTTGGGATGAATTGTTCGTGGGATGAATTTTCCTTGGGATGAATTGTGTGTGGAATGAAATGTCGGTGAGATGAATGGTGGCATAAATTGTCCGTGGGAGGAACTGTCCTTGGGATGAATTGTCCGTGGTATGAATTAATGTTAAATGAAAAACATTAGTTTTCTAGACGTACACCTGTATGTTTACACATCGAACTTTACGAATACTTGATAAACTTTTTTTTAATGCGAAAAGAAAACCAAATTCTTTCTCTGGATAATGAATATTAAACTAAAAATCTACTACTATCGCATTTGATCTGATAATATCATAGATGGTATTTCTAGCAAATATAAAAAGTCAGTCATTGCTACTTTGACGCCTACTAAAAACAGCGTGTAGTCCCTACACATTGGCAGCCGTTTTTAGCAGTGAGTAAATCTAAAACTCACGAGATATTTCCAACGTAGATGTGATGAATTCTTCCAACCCACACTTAGTCTATATGAGGTCTTTATTGACCCACCGGTTCACCGCACTATCCACAGCCCATATAAACACTTTTTGAACTACGAAAATATATTGAAGAGCAGACAATGAAACCATTAATCATCTCATCAAATCTATCTTTGTAGGTAAATGGCTTTTCACTTTGTACTGGCTTTAAGTAAGTAATATCATCCTCATTTTCTCACAGTACCTACATAATTAAGTTTACATTGACAAAATATTTCCTAACTACAGTCCGTTTTACTTGAGTTCACAACCAGCCGGTTCTTTTATCTAGCCTCGTTACTTTATAATATGAATTCAAACGTACTTATTAAGCCACGTCCCACTCATTCTGCTTCAAATCCGCTCAATGCCTTATTTGGCAGCAACGTAAATCTTATTAATTTCACGTTAAATTACGACCGTTTTATGGTTGTTCAACAAAGTACTTATCCATTCGAATAATGGTTATGGATTTCCTACGAATCGGTAGCCCATCGCACTTGGCCTAAGCTACGTATGTAAGTAATGAAGGTTGATTCAAAATAAGATTGTAAAATAAAACTTCAATTATTTTAAAGCAAATTAATGAGTGATCAAATGAATGAAGAGTGTGTACAAAGTTGTTTTGTTGGAAGTATAGCGCTAAACTTAGCAAATATGAGTATATGTGTAATTTTCTTTGCTGATATGCAAATTGTTTACAAAATACGAAAATATTTAAGTTGGGGTATTTACTCGTTTTGTTGTTGCAACAATTTTGTGTGCCAATTTATTAGTTCAACAAATAAAAACAAAAATAAAAATCAAACAAAATAAAATAAGACACCACAAAGAAACTTAAAAAATTAATATAAAAAAAAACATAAAATAAAAAATAAAATTAAAAAAAAATAAAATAAAGGAAATGAAATAAAAGGATAGACAAGGAAAGGATGGGAAAGGAGGGGTAAGGAAACGTAAGAAAATGAATGGAATGCAAAAGAAAGGGAAGGAAAGGAACCGAAAGGAAAGAGAAGGAAAGAAGAGGAAATGAAAAGAAAGGAGAAGAAATGAAAGGAAATGGAAGCAAAATAAAGAAAAATAAAGCAAATAATAAAAATGGAAGAAAAATAAAGCGAAGAAAAGGAAAGGAAAAATAGAAAAGAAAAGGAAGGAAAAAGGATAAGAAAGGTAGGGAAAGAAAGTAAAGCAAAGCAAAGGTATAGTGCCGTTTGTAGAGGTTGAATTTCAATCAGTGGACGAACTCTAGTTACAATAAATGTCCCACATTACACAACTAAGATTTGTAAACAGGATTTAACTGGAAAGTTGTTTATTAAAACAGAACCGTTTGCATATCAAGGGAAACAGATCTTTCTGGATAGGGGTGAAGTCTAAAAACTCCCCTTTATCACACGTGTTTCAAATATATAAACTCGCATAAATATAACAATAATAATAATTTTTCTATTTGGTCTTCAAATAATTTCTCGCAACACTATGTAAATATTCATTCATTGACTGGCCCGTTTAAACTAACCTGTGGATATATCCACCGTTATTCAAAGGCGGATGAATTTGGGTTCGTGTCTTTTGATCAGAAGGCAACCAGACAGTTATTGCATATTTTTCTGCTGAAACCTTGTACTTTGCATCGCCCCATTTCAGACCGGTGCGACGTCGATAAGTCGCCTCCAGTTGTCATATGCTACATTGGGCGATTAACTTTTCCGCGGTACGTATCCGCATGCGAATCTATCGTTCAACACGGCCTTCTCGTACAGAGCTTTCATGTGTACGCTGTTTCGTTCGACAGTCGAGCAAATGGTGCAGAAAACCGCGGTTATAAGCAACATCATCTTCGCCGAGCTTGGTAGAAGTACTCTACACAGCGAATACGTTTTATCCACCCTAATGTTTAAGAGATATGGCTATTAACTAGCTTAAAACAAAAAGTACTAGTGGAAACACAAATACAGCCTTGTAGGTTGCAGCTCTGCTTCTTAAACTTACTCAGCTTACTGTGATCTTATTATTTGATTATATTTATTAAATTTATAATTGCTATATATCTAAATATGATCTAATTAACACACTTTTCTTGCTGTCTCATTTAAGCTCATCAGTTTGCTCCCTTTTTTTTTTGCTGAGTATGCGCACCTTTTGTTCACATACTGAAGAGAAGATGCTTCCAAAGTAATCGAGTGAATGATCAATTCGCGTTAGAAACCTAAATAATAATTTATTAACTTTTTTCTGAATTATTACCATCGCTTGTTGTTGTTTTCCCCATTACTATTTATTTTTTGCTTCTAATAACAAATATGCATATCTGTAGCAATTTAAACAAACTACCTATGTCGAGTTAGGAAAAAGTGATATTCTGGCTGCATAACAGAAATCCGTTACAGATCTCCCTGCGTTACTTACTCATAGCCCTAGCGCCAAATGGCTGCTACAAAATATAGGAAGTTAGAATGGTGAATTGCGGCTAGCTTTTTAGATATAGGTCTATGTGTCGCCATTATCCTAACTCGACATACGTTGTTTTTTCAAATTGCCACAGATATATGGTATCACATACCTACAGGGGGCTTGGTCGAACATAAGCTATGGTAGGGTTGAGTATGAGCGACTCATGCTACGAGTTTTCAAAAGTTCTAAATCCAAAATTGGGCGTGGTTATGTTTATGAGTAAATGATTGCAACGGGTCATCGCAGAGAGATGGAGTTGAATTACCAGTCGGTGATATTATCTTGGCCAAGTGATTTGATATTAAATTGTGTTTCCATCCCGAATCTCGTTAATGAACCCAAGAAAGTAAGGAAACTGTTGTTTCCTGAGTACAAGCGTCGGTTGAATGATGCCACCGAACAGCTGAACCATTTTTATACCTTTCATGAACATGAAATGGTATATTAACTTTGGTCCGATGTTTGTAACATTGAGAAATATAGAAGATAGAATCACCATTAAGTATACCGAATTGATCAGGGCGACGAACTGAGTTGATATAGCCATGCCCGTCTGTCCGTCCGTCCGTCTGTCTGTTTGAACGCAAACTAGTCCCTCAAATTTTGAGATATCTCAATGAAATTTGGCCCAAGGGTGTATTTTTGTATTATATTAGACATTTGTCGGATCCGGTAGGATCGGACCACTATAACATATATCTCCCATACAACCGATCGTTCAGATAAGATGATTTTGGTCATTCCTGCCGCAATTTAGAAAGTATAAACGTGAAACTCGGTGATATATATTCTAATATATCATAGAAGATATCCTGAAAAAATCACTTTGATCGGAGCTATATATAGTTATATCCCATACAAACGATCGTTCAGATAGAAAGATTTTTGGCCATTTCTCTCTTAGTTTCCAATATAAAAACGTGAAACTTGGTGATATATATTCTAATATATCATAGAAGATTTCCTGTAAAAATCATTTCGATCGGAGTTATATATAATATATATCCCATACAACCGATCGTTCAGATAAGGGGGCTTTTTGCCATTTTTTATTTTATATTTATCTTAAAAATCTTTTAGGTATGTACATCTGTTCACTATATATTTCTTATCTTATACATCCGATTATTTGTAGATTACGAACGGGATAAGATTATGAAAGGTATGCAGTCTTCGGCACAGCCGAATGGTTACATAAATTTCAAACTGACTGATGCCAAATATACCCAAAGGAACTATAGAGGATAAATTATACCTCATTGTGGACAAAAGAGATCAATCGCAGACCGCTCTCTTTATGGATATATCGCACGATTTTTTGCAGGGAGGCTTTTCAAATTGGAACGAGCCTTCGTGCCCTCAAACCCCCTATGGAAGTAACGGCTGAATTATATATTTATCTCTTTGGGTACTCTTCGCTGTAGTAATTCCAATCTGTCCGTTTGTTATGAATATTTTTTCTTTGTAAGTTTTTTTTTTGGGTGGAGAAAAATTGCGATATCGAAAATCATATTGTGTAGTAAGTATGCTTATATGACGTTTATGATATATTCATGTGTGCAAGTTTAAGTTTTTCACAAAATCTATTATTTGTGGCTTTGACGGCTGTTTCTTGGCTGCAAGTGTTGCGTTACATTTGCGATTTAGTGCGCGACTGCCGCCAACTAACTAATATCCACACATACTTACACGTGGCTAAAATGGTGTCCACACGGCACCTACATAAATGAGGTTCGAAATAAACTTCAGCGGGTTAGGAGGCTAAAAATATACTCGCGGCAGGTATACCTGTCGCAAGAGGCGAACAAAATACCGGAATTATTCAAGCGGTTGTTCAGCGCAATTTATAGCTTCCTCAACCCACTTTTCAACCACACCTACGCTTGGTGAGTCCTATTTCTTTAGCAGCCGAGGCTCTGGCGACCCCACGTCCCATGCAACTGGAGGGTGGGGCGGGATGGTCTAGAAGGTTAAATGTGGTCACATTAAATCCTCCCCCGGGCTTGTACCTCAATGGCTTGTTACTGGGACTGGCCGTATCTATATCCGGCGAAGAACCATCAACAACAGTCTCCAAAACGTTCGAGAAGTTTTTTTTTATCGCTACAACAACAAAAACTCAAAATAATTCACTACATTGTTCGTGAAGTGCCCTTCTCACACGGCACTTTCTTAATTCACTTGCCACTAGTTTGGCAACATCAAAGCAGCAAATGCCTTGAGAGACTTTGGGTTAAATTTTTTTAAGTAAAATCTGACGTATCTGTATGAGTATTTAATTAGCGAGACAGTGCTCATATTGCTTTATACAATTATTTTATATTCCCGCGGTAGGTATGCCTGTCGTAAGAGGCGACTAAAATACCAGATTCAAGGGGCTGTGTAGCGCAACCCTTCAGGTTGCCAGCGCAATATATAGCTTCTCCAAACCCAATTGTCAACCTCACCTATCCGCGGCGAATCCTGTTTCACTAACAGACGAGGCTCTGGCGACCCCAAGCTTCTCATGGAACTTGGGGGTGGGGAGGGAGGGGATGGCCTGAAGGTTTAATGTGGCCACATAAATCGTTCCCGAGATGGTCGGGCTAGCACCTTAATGGTCCTGTGGTACCGGAGCGTACCGGATCTGTATCCGGCAAAGGACCATTACATCGATAACGCTCCCTAAAGCCTTCGGGGAGCAACCTTATTGCTACAACAACAACAACAACAAGCATGTCTCGCTAATTAAATACAGATAATAATAGTGAACAGCGGAAGTACTGCTTACAAAAGCAATGCTATAAACCCAATGTTACTAAGCTCTTGGAGCGCGGCTATAACTATACCACACAATTAGGATTAAAAAGCATTAGAATAAGTATGTACCTACATAAAATAAATATAATAGCAACAAAATAAAGGAATAGCAACAAAAAGGCAACACTTAGAGACCAATTGCAAAGCGAACAGCGTGGCATTCATATGACTGAGGGGATAAAGTATAAAGTATGAATGTTGGAGATTTCGAGTTCAATACGCAGCTCCTGAGAAGCTAGCTGATGAAGAAGTGAAATTCAGAAACATGTCCTAGTAACCATAGCCGTTTGTAAACTTTGTAATTTTTCTCTAATATCGTTCCGTGTGGACATCGTTTAATATATTGCATGGGTTTCTGTGTGAACACACCTTCATACACACGCAATATTATTATTATCTGCAACAATATATTGGCTATAGTAATAACAACAATAAGCAAGACTAAATACCACTTTGGTCTTAGCTACTTCATTTCAAGTAACGCAATTCATTTCGTAGTAACAAATTATATACAAATTTCTTTATAAACATATCTTTAGTTATATATGTATGTATGTATAGATGTTATTGTTATAATTTTATTTATGTGTGAAGTTTAGTCTGTTGCAATGACTGACTTTCAAGTGTTTGGCCACTAAAGCAAAAACTATAAAAAAAAAAAATAAGAAAAAAAATACGCGCCTCACTGTGCTGCGTTTTGTACAAATAAACATTTTTCAATGCTGAAACCATCAACTTAGCCAAGTGCTAAAATTTTTTATAAGGCATTATTATAACTTTTTTTCTGAATATCTGCAGATTTTTTTTATACTCAGTTGAGCAGAGCTCACAGAGTATATTAACTTTGATTGGATAACGGTTGGATGTACAGGTATAAAGGAATCGAGATAGATATAGACTTCCATATATCAAAATCATCAGTATCGAAAAAAAATTCGATTGAGCCATGTCCGTCCGTCCGTCCGTCCGTCTGTCCGTTAACACGATAACTTGAGTAAATTTTGAGGTATCTTGATGAAATTTGATATGTAGGTTCCTGGGCACTCATCTCAGATCGCTATTTAAAATGAACAATATCGGACAATAACCACGCCCACTATTTCGATATCGAAAATTTCGAAAAATTGAAAAAGTGCGATAATTCATTACCAAATACGGATTAAGCGATGAAACTTGGTAGGTGAGTTGACCTTATGACGCAGAATAGAAAACTAGTAAAATTTTGGACAATGGGTGTGGCACCGCCCACTTTTAAAAAAAGGTAATTTAGAAGTTTTGCAAGCTGTAATTTGGCAGTCGTTGAAGATATCATGATGAAATTTGGCAGGAACGTTACTCTTATTACTATATGTCTGCTTAATAAAAATTTGCAAAATCGGAGAACGACCACGCCCACTTTTTTTTTTAATTCAAATTTTAAAAGAAAAGTTAATATCTTTACAGTATATAAGTAAATTATGTCAATATTCAACTCCAGTAATGATATGTTGCAACAAAATACAAAACCAAAAGAAAATTACAAAATGGGCATGGCTTCATCCTTTTTCTTTTAATTTGTCTAGGATACTTTTAATGCCATAAGTCGAACAAAAATTTACCAATCCTTATGAAATTTGGTAGAGGCTTAGATTCTAGGACGATAACTGTTTTCTGTGAAAAAGGGCGAAATCGGTTGAAGCCACGCCCAGTTTTTATACACAGTCGACCGTCTGTCCTTCCGCTCGGCCGTTAACACGATAACTTGAGCAAAAATAGATATATCTTTACTAAACTCAGTTCACGTACTTATCTGAACTCTCTTTGTATTGGTGTAAAAAATGGCCGAAATCCGACTATGACCACGCCCAATTTTTTGATATCGAAAATTACGAAAAATAAAAAAAATGCCATAATTATATACCAAATACGAAAAAAGGGATGAACCATGGTAATTGTATTGGTCTATGGACGCAAAATATAACTTTAGAAAAAAACTTGGTAAGATGGGTGTGACACCTACCATATTAAGTAGAAGAAAATGAAAAAGTTTTGCAGGGCGAAATCAAAAGCCCTTGGAATCTTGGAAGGAATACTGTTCGTGGTATTACATATTTAAATAAATTAGCGGTACCCGACAGATGATGTTCTGGATCACCCTGGTCCACATTTTGGGCGATATCTCGAAAACGCCTTCACATATACAACTAAGGGTCACTCCCTTTTAAAACCCTCATTAATACCTTTAATTAGATACCCATATCGTACAAACACATTCTAGAGTCACCCCTGGTCCACGTTTATGGCGATATCTCGAAAATGCGTCCACATATAGAACTAAGGCTCCTTTTTAAAATACTCATTAACACCTTTCATTTGATACCCATATCGTACAAAAAAATTCTAGAGTCACCCCTGGCCCACCTTTATGGCGATATCTCGAAAAGGCATCCACTTATAGAACTAAGGCCCACTCCCTTTTAAAATACTCATTAACACCTTTCATTTGATACCCATATCGTACAAACAAATTCTAGAGTCACCCCTGGTCCACCTTTATGGCGATATCATGAAAAGGCGTCCACCTATAGAACTAAGGCCCACGCCCTTTTAAAATACTCATTAACACCTTTCATTTGATACCCATATCGTACAAACAAATTCTAGAGTCACCCCTGGTCCACCTTTATGGCGATATCTCGAAAAGGCGTCCACCTATAGAACTAAGGCCCACGCCCTTTTAAAATACTCATTAACACCTTTCATTTGATATCCATATTGTACAAACGCATTCTAGAGTCACCCCTGGTCCACGTTTATGGCGATATTCCGAAAAGGCGTCCACCTATAGAACTAACGCCCACTCCCTTTTAAAATACTCATTAACACCTTTCATTTGATACCCATATAGTACAAACAAATTCTAGAGTAACCCCTGGTCCACCTTTATGGCGATATCTCGAAAAGGCGTCCATATATAGAACTAAGGCCCACGCCCTCTTAAAATACTCATTAACACCTTTCATTTGATACTCATATCGTACAAACAAATTCTAGAGTAACCCCTGGTCCACCTTTATGGCGATATCTCGAAAAGGCGTCCACCTATAGAACTAAGGCCCACGCCCTTTTAAAATACTCATTAACACCTTTCATTTGATACCCATATCGTACAAAATAAATTCTAGAGTCACCCCTGGTCCACCTTTATGGCGATATCTGGAAAAGGCGTCCACCTATAGAACTAAGGCCCACGCCCTTTTAAAATACTCATTAACACCTTTCATTTGATATCCATATTGTACAAACGCATTCTAGAGTCACACCTGGTCCACGTTTATGGCGATATTCCGAAAAGGCGTCCACCTATAGAACTAACGCCCACTCCCTTTTAAAATACTCATTAACACCTTTCATTTGATACTCACATCGTACAAACAAATTCTAGAGTCATCCCTGGTCCATCTTTATGGCGATATCTCGAAAAGGCGTCCATCTATAGAACTTAGGCCCACGCCCTTTTAAAATACTCATTAATACCTTTCATTTGATACCCATATCGTACAAAACAAATTCTAGAGTCACCCCTGGTCCACCTTTATGGCGATATCTCGAAAAGGCGTCCACCTATAGAACTAAGGCCCACGCCCTTTTAAAATACTCATTAACACCTTTCATTTGATATCCATATTGTACAAACGCATTCTAGAGTCACCCCTGGTCCACGTTTATGGCGATATTCCGAAAAGGCGTCCACCTATAGAACTAACGCCCACTCCCTTTTAAAATACTCATTAACACCTTTCATTTGATACCCATATAGTACAAACAAATTCTAGAGTAACCCCTGGTCCACCTTTATGGCGATATCTCGAAAAGGCGTCCATATATAGAACTAAGGCCCACGCCCTCTTAAAATACTCATTAACACCTTTCATTTGATACTCATATCGTACAAACAAATTCTAGAGTCACCCCTGGTCCATCTTTATGGCGATATCTCGAAAAGGCGTCCATCTATAGAACTTAGGCCCACTCCCTTTTAAAATTATCATTAACACATTTCATTTGATACCCATATCGTACAAACAAATTCTATAGTCAGGTCTGGTCCACCTTTATGGCGATATTACTAAATGGCGTCCATCTATAGAACTATGGCCCACTTCCTCTTAAAATACTCTTTAATACCTTCCATTTGATACACATGTCATAAAAACACATTCCAGGGTTACCCTAGGTTCTTTTTACAACATGGTGATTTTCCCTTACTTTGTCTCCACAGCTCTCAACTGAGTATGTAATGTTCGGTTACACCCGAACTTAGCCTTCCTTACTTGTTATTGAGTGTTTATACTCAGTTGAGCAGAGCTCACAGAGTATATTAAGTTTGATTGGATAACGGTTGGTTGTACATATATAAGGGAATCGAGATAGATATAGACTTCCATATATCAAAATAATCAGGATCGAAAAACAATTTGATTGAACCATGTCCGTCCGTCCGTTAACACGATAACTTGAGTAAATTTTGAGGTATCTTGATGAAATTTGGTATGTAGGTTCCCGAGCACTCATCTCAGATCGCTATTTAAAATGAACGATATCGGACTATAACCACGCCCACTTTTTCGATATCGAAAATTTCGAAAAACCGAAAAAGTGCGATAATTCATTACCAAATACAGATAAAGCGACAAAACTTGGTAAATGAGTTGAATTTATGACGCAGAATAGAAAATTAGTAAAATGTTGGACAATGGGCGTGGCACCGCCCACTTTTAAAAGAAGGTAATTTAAAACTTTTGCAAGCTGCAATTTGTCAATTGTTGAAGATGTCATGATGGAATTTGGCAGGGACGTTACTCCTATTACTATATGTACGCCTAATAAAAATTAGCAAAATCGGAGAAGGACCACGCCCACTTTAAAAAAAAATTTTTTTTAAAGTAAAATTTTAACAAAAAATTTAATATCTTTACAGTATATAAGTAAATTATGTCAACATTCAACTCCAGTAATGATATGGTGCAACAAAATACAAAAATAAAAGAAAATTTCAAAATGGGCGTGGCTCCGCCCTTTTTCATTTAATTTGTCTAGGATACTTTTAACGCCATAAGTCGAACAAAAATTAACCAATCCTTTTGAAATTTGGTAGGGGCATAGATTTTATGATGTTAACTATTTTCTGTGAAAACGGGCGAAATCGGTTGATGCCACGCCCAGTTTTTATACACAGTCGTTCGTCTGTCCTTCCGCATGGCCGTTAACACGATAACTTGAGCAAAAATCGACATATCTTTAATGAACTTAGTTCACGTGCTTACTTGAACTCACTTTATCTTGGTATGAAAAATGAACGAAATCCGACAATGACCACACCCACTTTTTCGATATCGAAAATTACGAAAAATGAAAAAAAATGCCATAATTCTATACCAAATACGAAAAAAGGGATGAAACATGGTGAGGTAATTGGATTGGTTTATTGACGCGAAATATAACTTTAGAAAAAACTTTAAAAATGGTTGTGACACCTACCATATTAAGTAGAAGAAAATGAAAAAGTTCTGCAGGGCGAAATAAAAAACCCTTAAAATCTTGACAGGTATTACATATATAAATAAATTAGCGGTATCCAACAGATGATGTTCTGGGTCACCCGGGTCCACATTTTGGTCGATATCAGGAAAACGCCTTCACATATACAACTACCACCACTCCCTTTTAAAACTCTCATTAACACTTTCAATTTGATACCCATATCGTACAAACACATTCTAGAGTCACCCCTGGTCCACCTTTATGGCGATATCTCGAAAAGGCGTCCACGCCATTTTAAAATACTCATTAACACCTTTCATTTGATACCCATATCGTACAAACATATTCTAAAGTCACCCCTGGTCCACCTTTATGGCGATATCTCGAAAAGGCGAACACCTATAGAACTAACGCCCACTCCCTTTTAAAAATACTCATTAACACCTTTCATTTAATACCCATATCGTACAAACAAAGTCTAGAGTCACCCCTGGTCCACCTTTATTGCGATACCTCGAAAAGGCGTCCACCTATAGAACTAAGGCCCCCTTCCTTTTAAAATACTCATTAACACCTTTCGTTTGATACCCACATTGCACAAACGAATTCTAGAGTCACCCCTGGTCCACCTTTATGGCGGTATCTCGAAACGGCGCCCACCTATGGAACTAAGGATTACTCCCTTTTAAAATACTCATTAGCACCTTTCTTTTGATACCCATATTGTACAAACAAATTCTAGGGTCACCCCTGCTCCACCTTTGTGGCGATATCTCGAAACGGCGTCCACCTATGGAACTAAGGATTACTCCCTTTTAAAATACTCATTAACACCTTTCTTTTGATACCCATATTGTACAAACACCCTGGTCCACCTTTATGGCGATATCTCGAAAATGCGACAACCTATACAACAACCTTTTAAAACCCTTTTAAAACCCTAATTAATACCTTTAATTTGATATCCATATCATACAAACACATTCTAGAGTCACCCCTGGTCCACCTTTATGGCGATATTTCGAAACGGCGTCCACCTATAGAACTAAGGCCCACTCCCTTTTAAAATACTCATTAACACCTTTCGTTTGATGCCCATATTGTACAAACAAATTCTAGGGTCACCCGTGGTCCACCTTTATGGCGATGTCTCGAAACGGCGTCCACCTATGGAACTAAGGATTACTCCCTTTTAAAATACTCATTAACACCTTTCTTTTGATACCCATATTGTACAAACACCCTGGTCCACCTTTATGGCGATATCTCGAAAATGCGACAACCTATACAACAACCTTTTAAAACCCTTTTAAAACCCTAATTAATACCTTTAATTTGATATCCATATCATACAAACACATTCTAGAGTCACCCCTGGTCCACCTTTATGGCGATATTTCGAAACGGCGTCCACCTATAGAACTAAGGCCCACTCCCTTTTAAAGTACTTATTAACACCATTCGTTTTATGCCCATATTGTACAGACAAATTCTAGGGTCACCCCTGGTCCACCTTTGTGGCGATATCTCGAAACGGCGTCCACCTATGGAACTAAGGATTACTCCCTTTTAAAATACTCATTAACACCTTTCTTTTGATACCCATATTGTACAAACAAATTCTAGGGTCACCCCTGGTCCACCTTTATGGCGATATCTCGAAACGGCGTCCACCTATGGAACTAAGGATTACTCCCTTTTAAAAATACTCATTAACACCTTTCATTTAATACTCATATCGTACAAACAAAGTCTAGAGTCACCCCTGGTCCACCTTTATTGCGATACCTCGAAAAGGCGTCCACCTATAGAACTAAGGCCCCCTTCCTTTTAAAATACTCATTAACACCTTTCGTTTGATACCCATATTGCACAAACGAATTCTAGAGTCACCCCTGGTCCACCTTTATGGCGGTATCTCGAAACGGCGTCCACCTATGGAACTAAGGATTACTCCCTTTTAAAATACTCATTAGCACCTTTCTTTTGATACCAATATTGTACAAACAAATTCTAGGGTCACCCCTGCTCCACCTTTGTGGCGATATCTCGAAACGGCGTCCACCTATGGAACTAAGGATTACTCCCTTTTAAAATACTCATTAACACCTTTCTTTTGATACCCATATTAAAAAAAAAAAAAAATGTAAGGCGCGATAACCTCCGAAGAGATCTAAGGCCGAGCTTCTCTTCCAATTTGCGTCGTGCTCCTCTTGATTTTTCCCTACAAATTGGCCGGACGGGACCTACATGTTTTATGCCGACTCCGAACGGCATCTGCAAGGCAGATGAGTTTTCACTGAGAGCTTTTCATGGCAGAAATACAATCGGAGCGCTTGCCAGACACTGCCGAGGGGCGACCCCGCTTAGAAAAATTTTCTTCTAATTGAAAAATCTTATTTCTAAAATTTTGATGTTGCTTTGCCCGGGAGTTGAACCCAGGGCATACGGTGTGATAGGCGGAGCACGCTACCATCGCACCACGGTGGCCGCCGCGGATACCCATATTGTACAAACAAATTCTAGGGTCACCCCTGGTCCACCTTTATGCCGATATCTCGAAACGGCGTCCACCTATGGAACTAAGGATTACTGGCTTTTAAAATACTCATTAACACCTTTCATTTGATACCCATATCGTACAAACGCATTCTAGAGTCAACCCTGATCCACCTTTATGGCTATATCCCTAAATGGCGTCCACCTATAGAACTATGGCCCACTCCCTCATAAAATACTCTTTAATGACTTTCATTTGATACACATGTCATACAAACACATTCCAGGGTTTCCCTCGGTTCATTTTCCTACATGGTTATTATCCCTTATGTTGTCACCATAGCTCTCAACTGAGTATGTAATGTTCGGTTACACCCGAACTTAACCTTCCTTACTTGTTTTGTTTATATTTTGTCCGGGTTTCGTGTTGCTCTTGTGATTTGCGTTGTGTTAAAGAAGCAAACATTCCTAAGTTTCTTAAAACATATTGCTTTGGTTTTTATGTTTACCTTACATGTTGTATAATATAGTTTTGAATTTCTTGGTCGAATTATTTTGCAGCTTTCGAGAATCATGCTTATGAATAAAAGAATTGGCATTAACTTTTAAGTGCCAAAGTAAACTTTTGTCGACAGTTTTCACGGCGTGAAATGTCTGTCAAGATATAAATGACTCCAAGGAAATCAGGAAGCACTTCCGAAATAGTCCCGGTATTGTTCTAAAAAACTAGTCCCAAAACCAAACCAAAATAGTGCCTCAAAATTGCCTCAAAACGGTTAAAAAATGGTCCCGTAATAATTTTGAAGTATTCCCTAAATAATTCCAAAAATAATATTGTGATACTTTCGAAATGATCTTGAGCAAAATCCTGAGACTGTCCCGAAATCGTGACGAAATGATCCCGAGAC
Source organism: Eurosta solidaginis (assembly GCF_040869045.1). Lineage (NCBI taxonomy): Eukaryota > Metazoa > Arthropoda > Insecta > Diptera > Tephritidae > Eurosta > Eurosta solidaginis. The sequence continues at coordinate 79,507,672 of NC_090321.1, read as the reverse complement.
AGTCTTTGAATAGTGCCCAAAGGCTCCTGACAAAAATCAAAAGGAAAAAGACGCAAATTGGAAAAGAGCTAGACCTAAAATCTCTTCGGAGGTTATGGTGCTTTGCATCCCCAAAACAAACCCGGAATTGGTTCGAAAGAGTGCGAAAAAAAGCTGAATAACTCAATCCCGAAAAAGCCTGAAACGACTCCGAACACAATATCGGATTAGTCCCGACATAATACCGAAAACAGTCCCGAAATTATCCAGATAGTCCCAAAATGATCCTGAAGTAGACCCTAGATCATTTTTAGAATATGTAGTTCCCGAAATGATTTTGAAGTGGTCGCTAAATAACCCTTGAAACAATCCTGAAATACATTCCAAATGATCTCGCACCTAAATGATCCAGAGACCAACCCCAACACCGAACCAAAATAATTCCAAAGCTGTCCCGACAGCAATCCCGAAATATTGCCGAAAGCCGAAGAAAGTAAATAGTTCAAAAATAATTCCGAAATAATGTCGAAATTACCCAAAAAAAAAAAATCATTGAAAGTCCCTAAAACAATCCCGAAAAAATACCGAAATGACGCCGAACACAATATCGAAGTAGACCCGACATAATACCGAAAACAGCCCCGAAATTTACCAAAGATAGTTTCCAAAAAGATCTTAAAATAGTCCCTAGATCATCCCAAAAATTGATTCAAAATGGTCCCGAAATGATTGGAAGTAGTCCTTGAATGATTTCCGAAACAATCTCGAAATTCTTTCGAAATAAGCTTGAAATAAATTCCGAAACGGAACCGAAATAGTCGGGTATTATTCCTAACACAACTCCGAAATGACGAGGCGCCCCCGAACTGATGCCGAAATAGTTCCTGTACTACCCAGAAAGCGATTCCGAAAAAGATCCGAAAGGATCTTGAACACAATTCCGAAATTACCGAAAACTAGATCCGAAGTGATCTGGAAATAGTCCCGAAATTATTAAGAAACCCCGAAATTTTCCAGAGATGATCATATGGCAGTATAATGAGCTTTACATTATACTTCTTTCATACACAGGACCATACATCTTCCGAAGGACCCTTCTCTCGAATTCTCCAAGAGTCGACTGATCTTTTCTCGACACTGCCCATGAATCCGAGCCCCTCATCACAGCAGGCATGATGACCGACTCACGCTCTACAGGTTTTTGTTCATCGAGGGAGGACTGTCATTTAAGAATGCCTACTACGTGCAAAGTAGCACTTGCTGGAAAGAGTTACTCTCCGTTTCTAAGTTGACAATGTTTTCTCTATTAATGTTGGATGAAGTCCTAACCATCTCGATTAAATATCCGTCAACAGTGTGGTGGCTTCCAAGAAGCGAATTTGCCTATTATTTCCAGAACGAAAGCAAGTGCTTTATCATGCCCTCATTTAGCGGAAGGTCCACTTTTTTGCCTCTATCTAAGCCAGAGAAGGTAGAACTTACGGCGTGCTTGTAAGGCCAATGATATCGATATCATTAGCATTCGGCAGAAATTTCCCTTATGATAGATTGTACCATTACGGTTTAGCTCTGCTGCTAGAATTATCTTTTGCATTAGATCAAAGAAATCGAACGGAAGCGAGTCGCCTTGTCTGAGACACCGTTTGGTTTCAAGTGGCTCGGATAGGTCCTTTCCATTCCTTATGGAGCTGTTAGTGTTGATCAATGTCATTTGGCAAGAAGGTAACTCAAAGTCAGACATAGCACCACATAAAGATAGCACGACAAAAAGAGTGTGGATGTCAATTTCCTTATCTTATCTGGGATCTGGTATATCGTAAAGATGTGGTCGATAGTAGATTAACCAAGTCTGAAGCCGTACTAAAAAGCTCCAAAGACTTTTTGACTTTGGGCTTTAGTCCTCCAACCAGTACGCAAGATAGAGCCTTTTAAACGGTATTAAGCAGGCTGATTCCTTGGTAATAACCGCGGCTTTCGATATTACCTTGTTCGTCCGACAATATCTATATATATATGAAAATGAATGTCCGTTTGTATGAGGCTTATAGAATCAAAGATGCGCTGGTCGATTTTGCTCAAACTTTCACGTAAGTTGCCTAAGTATACCTCACGCGATGGTTTGCACATAGGTTTGGTTGCGATCGACACACAGGGTCTCGAGATATAAGCCAAAACGTGGACCCGGATACCCCTAGAACGTGTGTGTAATATGGGTATCAAATGAGAGCTGTTGCTGAGAGCTTTAAAGTAATTTTCATTGTGATATATATTCGATTTAGTCGCATCAACCTAGCAAAACTGATAAATATGCATACGAAGCCGAAATTAAGACAAGAATTAATAATACCTACATACCTGTTTACATACGTCCTATTCGATTTGCCTGAAATTTGGTATATAAATTTTCCTATATTAGTATTTACGATCCTTTTTTCCTTTTTGCAGAAAGTAGACCAGAGACGGACTGGGACTGGGATTAGGGCTGGGACTGAGACTGAGACACGGAGTGGTGCTTGGACTGGGACTCGGAATGGGACTGGAACAAAATACATACCACCCTCTGGGACTGGCAATAAGGGATGAAGAAGAATGAGAAGAACCAGATACGGACTGGGACTGGGATTGGGACTAGGACTGGGACTGAGACTCGGAGTGGGACTGGGACTGGGACTCTAATGGAACTGGAACAAAATACATACCACCCTCTGGGACTGGCAATAAGGGATGAAGAAGAATGAGAAGAACTTTAGAGAAGAGAAAAGAGAGAAGGAGAAGGAGACTGAGAAAGAGATAGAATGAGACGAAGATAGAGATAGATGAAGCGAAAAAGACGGAGGGTGGAGTGAATAAAAGGATTAGGATAAATTGAAGAGGGGGAGGGCAGAGTTAGACGGAAAAAGCTTATTAAAATGTATGCAGATAGACCAAATTTAGGGCAGAACAACGTATGCGGTCTGCTAGTTTTACATAAGAGTTGATCCATGCCTTTTACCAACTCTTATTGTTGTTGTGTTAACAGTGCTTCGCCCCATTCAATGGACACGACGACTCACAAATTGTCATCAGAGTTCTCTAACGAGAGCCCAAGGAAACTGGCAGTTTCAACAGGGGCGAACCATAGAGAGATTGGTGTTAGAGGCGCAGGTTCCACATTACAGTTGAAAAGATGGTTGGTGTTATGTGGAGACACATCGCATGCAGGACATACATTACGTATGCCGGGGATGATTCTGGACAAGTAAGAGTTTAACCTGTTATAGTATACGGAACGAAGTTTGGCCAGGGTGACTCGTGTCTCCCTTGGTAGTGTGCTTTCTTCTTCTGCAAGGGTAGGATAACAGGGTTTACCGGGCGCGCTCTGGCAAAACTGTGTACCGATTCTGTGTGGATTTGGCTTAGGGCCTGCTTAGGCTTGCCTGGATTAAACGGCTTACCAACTCTGTCTCTCCTTGTTTGAACAGCTCGGTGGGTAGTTCGTCGGTACCCAACGTCTTGTTTTTCGTTAGTCCGGATATTGGCAATCTGACTTCTTCATAATCGGGTGCCGGAACGTGTTTCAGCCATAAGAGATTAGAGTATCGTGTTCATCTTCTGCCTCGATATCTAGAAATAATCAGAAGTTCTCCCTCCACGACTTTAGCACACTCTGAACGTCAGTTTCCAGATGGTCATCATCCCTGCAGGTATCTGTATCTATCTAATGTAAAGTACAAGTTTATTATAACGGTTTCTCGCTATGAAAATTAAATATTTTGTTGCTTTTATTTATTGAGTTCCTAGTTCATGTAAGCAATCAACAGTCGTTTTTACATTCTGTTTTGTTCTAAATATTCCGCTAATTTATTAGTTATCATTTCGAGCGTAAAAAAATTATTCATAAATTTAATTGCATTTTTTTAGTCTCACTAAAAAATGCAATAAACAGATAAGTGAACGTAAGTGCATTTAGTTAATTTTTATTTGCCATTGTTGTTGCTAAGTTTTTCATATGCATTTTGCATACGTTCCATGCGAATTCTGACATACAAAAATGTGAATGTCTAAAATGTAGCAATTGCAGCTTTTTTGAAACGCCTAAGTAAGTTTTCAACAACTGACTGAGTGACTGAGTAGCTGTGACTATGTGAGAAGTTTGTTGTCATGATGATTTAACTGAGTTGCGCATGCGCCCCCATCGGCGGTGCCTTGCTTGGTCGGGTTGCATTTGGGTGCGCTTTGTTAGTAGCTGGTTTGTGGCTTCCACTTGCATTGTAACTGCGAACTTTTCTAGGTTTCGTTTTTGTTTAGCTATTGCGATTACTTCTTTCCTGCTGCTTTTGTTCTTTTCGTTGTGCTATGGAAGTGCTGAATAGAGAGGTATTAATTGAATTAAATTTAATTGCGTTAATTTCAGCTGAATTGCACTTTTTCAACTATGTATATACTTAAATCTTTTAATATTTCTAGGTGTGAAATGAATTTATGATTTGTGGTGCAGAAGCCATTGGCTAAAGTCTATTATTTGGCCACGAAAAGCTATGTAGTTCCTTTCAATGTCCTTTTGACCTTTGGACTTTTTTGGCATAGTCATTTTTTCATTGTTTGGTTAACCAAGAAGCATACTTTAAGAAGTTTCAATAGGTTTAACAGATAAAACTATATCACAACGATTGCGGAGCTCGAAAGAACTTTAGAAGGAAATACAGAGCTTATGAAAACCAGAATTATTTCAGCTTTGGAAATCGTATGGTAAACAACCAAGCTACCTAAATAATAATCCCCCGTTCCTGCAAAAATAAAATTAAAATTAAAGTTTTCCATAACCGTCTTGTTTTTCGAATTTCTTCGAAGGCTTCAGCAAAACTAATGATCGTGTATCACTCTTAACTCCACATTGGACTTGACCTATGATAGGAAGGGTGACCCTGCAGGAGAAACCTTGTACACAATTTCTAGGAATCATTCTAGACAGTAAGTTGTCGTGGAAGCTCAACATTTAGGAGAGAGTGAAAAAGGGCCGACGAGATTTTATGCATTTAAGAGAATTCTGGGCTGATAGACCCCACGCTATCGCCTTCTCTCTGTTTGGGTGTTTGCAGCGATTGTAAAGTCTATTCTATACTATGTAGTCCCTCTTTGGTGGACAGCCTCACAAAAAACCTACCCCAAAAAATTTGAGGGGGTATGCAGGCTAACAGCACTCAGCATTACGGAAGTCCTGAAAACAACCCCGACGGATACACTTGATCGCATTCTGCACATTCCACCTGTAGACCTGGTGACAAATAACATAGCGTTAACGACTACAAGAGGGATGAGTATCTCGGGCAGCTTGAGTGTAGAACGTATGGTCATATTAGAGGTGAATGGTTGGCGCAAGGGTGCCCAAATGCCGGACGAGGCAATGCATGCGTACACTGATGGAACTTGTTTCAAAGCACATGTTGCAAATGTGATAGCGAATCGATAACTCGTCGTAGCAGTTTAATAAAAAATCGATAACTCGTTGATAGCAAACCGATAACACGCCAATAATGGTTGTTGTCGATACCAAACTGATACTCGACCATAAAAAATAGATAACAACCGATAACAAGCTGATAACTCGTCGATGACAGTTATTTTCGATATCAAACCAATAACACTTCTGTAAAAAGGCGATAACTCGTCAACATCAGTTGGAACCAATAAGAAACCAATAAAGATCTTCTCAAATAGTCGCAAAATGGCCCCAAAATGGTTCCGAAAAAGTCGCCAAATAGTTTCGAAGGTTGCTCATCATACCTGTTCTGATGTTTGGCTGGGAAGCATGGACGTTGTCAAGAGAGGATGAGGTAGATCTATGAGTTTACGACAGAAAAGATCTCCAGCTTTCTATGAAGCGACGCACAATATCAATTACTGCAACAAACCTGTATATCGGGACTATTGCGCTCCGACTGTATTTTTCAATATGAAGTACGAGGTTATTATCCCGGATAGGGATTGTTGGTTGAAGGAGCCGCCGGACCTGAGCGATAGGCTGCAGATATATACTGACGGCTCCAAACTGGATAATGAGGTGGGTAGCGGTGTCTTTGCACCTCAACTAGGGTGGAATCTATCATTTAGCCTACCCGATCATTGTAGCGTCTTTTAGGCGGAGGTGGCTGCTATAAATGAGGCCGCTGATCACCTGGGGAAGGCTGCTCACGGCTATAACCAAATTTGTATTTACTCTGACAGACAGGCTACACTAAAAGCACTTGGATCGGTCACATGTAAGTCCAGGACAGTAGAGAAGTGCCGCAAATCTCTTAACGAGATCGCTGAGCAAACTTCCCTCAGTCTGGTATGGGTGCCTGGACACTCGAATATACCGGGCAATGAGATGGCTGATGAACTTGCAAGAGGGGGCACATTCGTTCCGCTTTCGTCGTCCTGGAAGGGATTGAGATACCTGAAGCTCATTTTGAAAGGGATTTTCCTTAGGGAAGCGGTTGTGAGATGGAGTAATCTTGAATCCTGCTACCACTCTAAGCTCGTGTGGCCTGAATGGGACGCGAGACGCACAAAAAGTCTCCTTTTGGGTAGGGGTATATCTCTGGTGGTTGGACTTATAACCGGCCACATAACAATCGGGAGGCACGCACAACGGCTGGGTGCTCCCTATAATGATTACTGCAGGAGCTGCAAAGATGAAGAGGAAATAGAAACAGTCAAACATTTTCTGTGCGATTGTCCCGCGCTTTGGCACAAGAGGAAGAAATCTCTGAGATCTCCCTTCTTTGACGATCTTTGTGATCTGGCTAAGTTGGAACCTAAGCAACTCCTAACGTTTGCTGTATCGACCTGTTGGTTTGGGTAGGGGAGAGATGCACGTGGTATCCCAATGGGACCTTTTTGGGCCTAAGTGCACTGGTGCTCGCACCGAAGGCCACTCTAACCTAACCTATCGGGCCTTACTTAACCTAGGCTTGCGAACCAGCTCATAAAAATCGGTTCAAATGTAATAATGAAATAAGCTTGTGTCTGGGATGTTCGGACCCTTAAAGAGGACCATGGCAAGTATAGTAGAGCTGTTGGTATTGTAACTGGTTAAAGTATTACCTACGCAGTTTAAACCCTGGCATACCTACGCCACATGACAAATAATGCCAGTTCAATGGTTCTGCGGTACCAACTCCGCTTTTGGTTGACAATGCTCTTTTGGTTGACAATGCTCCCAGTCGTTGTGCGTATTAGGCAATGCGAAGTTGTGTTTCTTCAATAACAACAACGAATGTATGGCAAACCTTGAAAGACAAGAAACAGGTTGTCCTCCCTGTATGCCACAATTGAATTTTAGCTTTTCCAAGGCCTCTCTCAGTGATAAGTGAAACTAATATTTAATAGAGTATCAGATCGACGGCCGACGTGGTGTAGTGGTAGCGTGGCCCGCCTATCCACATCAAAGATCCTGGGCTCAAGTCCCAGGCAAAGCAGCATCTAAAATTTAGAAACAAGCTTTTTGGCATAATTTAGCAAACACTCCGAGTGCATTAAAAAAATAAATAAATGAAAGGCGCGATAACCTCCGAAGAGATTTTAGGCCGAGCTTCTCTTCCAGTTTGCTTCGTGCTCCTTTTTAATTTTTCCTACAAATTGGCGGGACGGGACCTACTTGTTTTATGCCGACTCCGAACGGCATCTGCAAGGCAGATGAGTTTTCACTGAGAGCTTTTCATGGCAGAAATACACTCGAAGTGCTTGCCAAACACTGCCGAGGGGCGACCCCGCTTAGAAAAATTTTCTTCTAATTGGAAAATCTTCTTTCTAAAATGTTTGATGTTGCTTTGCACGGGGCGTGAACCCAGGATCCTCGTTGTGGTAGGTGGAGCACGCTACCATCACACCACGGCGAGTGCATTCCTGCCTTGAAAAGCTTCTCAGTGAAAACTTATCAGCCTTGCAGGTGCCGTTTTGAGTCGGTGTAAATCATGGAGGTCCCGGTCCACTAATTTGTAAGAAAAATTAAAAGGAGCACGACGCAAACTAGAAGAGAAACTCGACTAATTCTTCGGAGGCACATATATCACGCCTTGTATTTATTTTTATACCCAGTTGAGCAGAGCTCACAGAGGATATTAAGTTTGACTGGATAACGGTTGGTTGTACAGGTATAAAGGAATCGAGATAGATATAGACTTCCATATATCAAAATCATCAGGATCGAAAAAAAATTTGATTGAGCCATGTCCGTCCGTTCGTCCGTCCCTTAACACGATAACTTGAGTAAATTTTGACGTATCTTGATGAAATTTGGTATGTGGGTTCCTGAGCACTCATCTCATATCGCTATTTAAAATGAACGATATCGGACTATAACCACGTCCACTTTTTCGATATCGAAAATTTCGAAAAACCGAAAATGTGCGATAATTCATTACCAAAGACAGATAAAGCGATGAAACTTGGTAGTTGAGTTGAACTTTTGACGCAGACTAGAAAATTAGTAAAATTTTGGACAATGCGCGTGGCACCGCCCACTCTTAAAGAAGGTAATTTAAAAATTTTGAAAGCTGTAATTTGGCAGTCGTTGAAGATATCATGATGAAATTTGGCAAGAACGTTACTCCTATTACTATATGTACGCTAAATAAAAATTAGCAAAATCGGAGAAGGACCACGCCCACTTAAAAAAAAATTTTTTTTAAAGTAAAATTTTAACAAAAAATTTAATATCTTTACAGTATATAAGTAAATTGTTTTTTTTTTTTATTTTTTTATTTTATGTCAACATTCAACTCCAGTAATGATATGGTGCAACAAAATACAAAAATAAAAGAAAATTTCAAAATGGGCGTGGCTCCGCCCTTTTTCATTTAATTTGTCTAGGATACTTTTAATGCCATAAGTCGAACAAAAATTTACCAATCCTTTTGAAATTTGGTAGGGGCATAGAGTTTATGACGCTAACTGTTTTCTGTGAAAATGGGCGAAATCGGTTGAAGCCACGCCCAGTTTTTATACACAGTCGTCCGTCTGTCCTTCCGCATGGCCGCTAACACGATAACTTGAGCAAAAATCGACATATCTTTACTAAACTAAGTTCGCGTACTTATCTGAACTAACTTTATCTTGGTATAAAAAATGAATGAAATCCGACTATGACCACGCCCACTTTTTCGATATCGAATATTACGAAAAATGAAAAAAAAAAATGCCACAATTCTATACCAATTACGAAAAAAGGGATGAAACATGGTAATTGGATTGGTTTATTGACGCGAAATATATCTTTAGAAAAAACTTTGTAAAATGGTTGTGACACCTACCATATTAACTAGAAGAAAATGAAAAAGTTCTGCAGGGCGAAATAAAATACCCTTGAAATCTTGGTATCCAACAGATGATGTTCTGGGTCACCCTGGTCCACATTTTGGTCGATATCAGGAAAACGCCTTCACATATACAACTACCACCACTCCCTTTTAAAACTCTCATTAGTACCTTTCATTTGATACCAATATCGTACAAACACATTCTAGAGTCACCCCTGGTCCACCTTTATGGCGATATCTCGAAAAGGCGTCCACCTATAGAACTAAGCCCCACGCCCTTTTAAAATACTCATTAACACCTTTCATTTGATACCCATATCGTACAAACATATTCTAGAGTCATCCCTGGTCCACCTTTATGGCGATATCTCGAAAAAGCGACCACCTATAGAACGAAGGCCCACTCCCTTTTAAAAATACTCATTAACACCTTTCATTTGATACCCATATTGTACAAACGCATTCTAGAGTCACCCCTGGTCCACCTTTATGGCGATACCTCGAAAAGGCGTCCACCTATAGAACTAAGACCCACTCCCTTTTAAAATACTCATTAACACCTTTCGTTTGATACCCATATTGTACAAACGCATTCTAGAGTCACCCCTGGTCCACCTTTATGGCGATATCTCGAAAAGGCGACCACCTATACAACTACCACCACTCCCTTTTAAAACCCTCATTAATACCTTTAATTTTATACCCATATCGTACAAACACATTCTAGAGTCACGCCTGGTCCACCTTTATGGCGATATTTCGAAACGGCTTCCACCTATAGAACTAAGGCCCACTCCCTCTTAAAATACTCATTAACACCTTTCGTTTGATACCCATATTGTACAAACGCATTCTAGAGTCACCCCTGGTCCACCTTTATGGCGATATCTCGAAAATGCGACCACATATACAACTACCACCACTCCCTTTTAAAACCCTCATTAATACCTTTCTTTTGATATCCATATTGTACAAACAAATTCTATGGTCACCCCTTGTTTACCTTTATGCCGATATCTCGAAACGGCGTCCACCTATGGAACTAAGGATTACTCCCTTTTAAAATACTCATTAACACCTTTCATTTGATACCCATATCGTGCACACAAATTCTAGTCAACCCTGATCCACCTTTATGGCTCACTCCCTCATAAAATACTCTTTAATGCCTTTCATTTGATACACATGTCATACAAACACATTCCAGGGTTTCCCTCGGCTCATTTTCCTACATGGTTATTTTCCCTTATGTTGTCACCATAGCTCTCAACTGAGTATGTAGTGTTCGGTTACACCCGAACTTAACCTTCCTTACTTGTTTTTTATGCAAATTAGAATGAATGTATTGAAATGGGGAATGCGGAGGTATTTCAGATCTCTGACTTTGTTCCCTATTGTCCTACATAGGTGTGCGATATGTACGTTGTCTCTGCCGATACATCAGCATTTAACTTGGCGCCTTTATCGCTCTAGAGGTACGAAGAAAGAGTCGTGTCGAGTACCAGGTTGCAGGTCGTGCTGTCTAAAGCCTCAACATACAGCAATAGCAATCTTGACTCAAAGAAGAAAGAGTTCCACCGAGAGGTAAAAAAGAAGACACAGAACCGGCAATTTCTATGAATAAAGTTTATAAGGAAAAATGACTAAAACGGTATCAGATTTAGGCGCACTTGAGCCTCTTGTCATTGTTTTACACGTCACAGAAAAAACGTGCGACAATTTCTAATTATGCGCTAAATAAAAATGCAGATACGGTTGAAATATTATGAACAAATGAGTGGACACGTAATTGCATTTTAAATTGACAGCCAACAGGTAACGAGTATTTAAAATTGAGGCCATAAAAATATAAATAAATAAATACAAATTTGACTACATCTGAACGTGCATTAAAAATCACCTGTGTGTGTTTGTGTGCGTGACACATAGTTTTTAATTAAACTTGGAGCAAAACAAAACATTTTTTATTGCGTTCTAAAGAATGGCTTCAAAATACTATACTAACTAGATAGTACTAGTAACTACAATAAGGCTGTGTAACTCTGTGCGGTAGTGGTGGGTAATGACACTATTTTTTGAGTGTTAACACAGTAGCACAGGCACACTTTGCAGTGTTAACACATTGTGTTGACACAGTTGTGTTATAACTGATTATCGCAAGTCGATATGAGTGTAGGCACAATATCAGAGCACAGTATTGTGTTACTTACCTCTAACGCCACGTTTGACGCCATTTAGAAGAGTGAATCATGGCAACATTTATCTTCTTTCATACTCCAATTTTTCAAAGTCATATCATCTGGTCAAGAGGATAGTAAGTGCCCCTGCGGACACCATTTTTTTATGACAAAATCAAAATAAAATAAAAATTTTGAGAGCGCAGTGAGAATTTTAAAATGTTTTAAATGTCATTATCCTCTCACCGGTTTTATCTTGTAATATTTGTATCATGTGTATAAATATGTTTTGAGTGAAGTGTCATTGGAAAGCAATACAATCAACACACAAGTACAATGGACTATCTATGTATGTGCACTTACGATCTGAGTGTCATTCTCTGTGCTATAGAGCGTGTTACTGTGTTATGAGCATTTACCAGTTTGAGCGGCATTGCACAGTCAGCTTTGTGCCATCGAGTGTGCCACTGTGTTATAAATTAATCGATAAGTGTGCGTGTGCGTGCCGCACATTACTGTGTGTTAACACAATAACACAGCACAGTGCTGTGTTACTCAGCCTTACTGTGCGGTGTTGAGCTATAGAGTTGACATCGAGGATGGAGTTACTGGCGCTGACACACTATTTCGTGGCACCAGTAAAACCGGACAACAAACAAAACAAATCCGTTTTAAGCTGGCAACACGCTAACTCACTTCACTTATGACTGCTAAAATCTTTAAAAACGAGCGACATCTGCTGACAGCTTTTTCTGGTGCACAAGCTGAACTACCACTACTACGGTCAACCCAGTGCCGCCAGTAGCGCCAATAACATCAAACAACGAAACTGACACGCAAATATCATTCGACTCAATAGCTGTCATCCAGTGAGTAAGTGCTAGGTGAGGGACGATCAAGTGCAGGTATGTGGGGCGAAGAACACAAGAAGAAAATAATATACAAACACACATAAAATTGATAAAGAGAGAGTATTTGGCCTTATATATATATGTGGAAATGTTCAAATTATTAAGCGTTTTAGCATAAACTAGCCTCTATTTACCGGCGGCTTCGCTCGCACTAAAGGCCACAAATATGTAATGTCGCTTTTGTGTTTCTCAACTCGAACTGAGTTTTCAGTTGTAATTTTAAGAGTTCCTTTATGATTCAAATCATAAACAAAGCAAGTTTTAAAATAAGAAAAATGGTCGCCGTAAATTAAACACACATGCAACACATGCTCCAATAATTTTTTCAGTGTGGATTTAACGATATATGTGTGTGAGCTGAAAAAATTTGAAAATTCCTCCATAATTTGAAATTTATAAATGAAAGCAGTTATGTTTATAATAAAACTGGTAAAATTAGTCGGTGTTTATGCGATGCCACCAATTCTGAAAAGGGTTTCGTTTTCCCACGATTGTATACGAAACGTGCATTAGTACGTTTTTCTACTACTATTTCCTCTAATGCTACTACTTTAAAAATACTTTTTTAAATACTTTTATGTATATATTGCAAAATGAATCGGCTTGCATATAATTAAATGTATGTGGAGGCGAAATTAATGTCAATAATGCGCTGCTTAACATAAAGTCGACTTCAGTCTATGGTTATTCCGATTTTCGTATTTCTTGCCGAAAAATGTATGTTTTTGTAGTATTGCAGCACAGTTTGGGAATTGGTTTTCGAAGTTGTTTCCGCAACCTTCTTGCGATGAATATCGTTTGAGACGAAGCGTACGATATTTCCAATGTATTTTTTTACTGCCCTAACACCCCAAAACACACAAACGTTTCACCTAGCACTCGCTGGCACTGAAACTGATTTAGGAGCCGAAAATAGGTCCATTCCTGGTCTAGATCATTGGGAGACTTGAGAAGCAGATGTCGCAATATTTTTGTTCACATGAGTTGTGATAGGCAGATGCCGCCGTTGTTTTATATGGTTTAAGGCCAAACAGCGACATCTACTTTTGAAAAATTAGGTTAATTACAGGCAGCGTTGCCAAACTAAAGACAAGATATTAACAAATTATCTGGCTCACAAATTTAACCAGACTTCTATCTGGATTTATCTGGTTCAAATCGTTGTTGCATTTACAAGCAAAATTATTTATCTGGCTCAGGATCTTTGCGACGGGATGATGGCTAATAGCGCAAACAATTCCAGCAACTCACACACGTCAAAAATTCGCACGCTTTCGTTGCGCTATCTCACTAAGTTGACACCGGTTTCAGCGTTGGTGCATGGTGTCAACACCACAAAAAATGCGCCAATGCCCAGGCTTCATCTAAAACAAACAATTTCGAAGTACGAAATAAAATTATTTTCAGGCCATTCTTTTTTGCTGATCTTACCTTTCGTTCGCCTTTTATGCCTAATTTTTGTACAAATGAAATAATTGATAAAAAAGGAAAAACAAAAAGCACACAAGTCAAAAATTCTACAGAACTTGAAATAAAAGCAGATCAAATTACAAAAACAAAAGAGAAAATGGGCATAAATTGATGAAATGAACGTGACATAAAAACAACTTTTTTTAAATCTTGGTTAAAATGGGTAGCTAAGTATTTCAATTTCTACATAACACAAACTTCAAAATTACATTTTACCTCAAAAGCTAAGTAAATAATAACTTTCTTTTTCTTGTTATTGCTTATGCGACCAATGTGTGGCGACGGCCTTTATAGCTTCTTCGAAGTAGAGAAACATGAAAATAAAAATTCGACTTTCTTTGATATACACACATACTCGTATATATGTATAAGGTCAATTGTGTTCTATATTCATATAAAGCAATTTCACTTATTGAAGTTTATATTAACTACAATTAGAATAGCATGGGACTACTACATTAGGGTGTAGTTAGGTTGAACTGGCCGGTCAATAAATACCTCACATAGACTGAATGTTTTCATAGTGTTACCAGAATTTTTTTGACGATCAAAAGGATGAACTCCAATCAGATACCAGGACTTAGGTTATAGATTAACTCCGTTATCTTGGCAAATACTACAAGTTTTCTAGGACCTAGCTTAATTGCTGCCTCTAGATCTGGCAACTCTGCCACCCATAATAATTGGAGCCTTGACCTGGCGAACACAGATCGTGCTCAACCGTTTCTTCCTACAGTTCGCACTTCCTACACCTGCTGTTAGTTACGAGACCTAACTCATAAGCATGTGCCGACAGATCGCAGTGTCCAGTTTATATGCCCAACGTGAGCCTTAAGTCTTCTTCTCTTCAGAGATATAAACTACTTTGTGAGTCTAATATCGTAGGCTTTGCACATGCTCTTAGAAATTTTGCAGCCTCGCGCTTTTGCACATGCCTTTCATGCTTGCTGGATCATAATCAGCTCCTCTCTTCTTTTAATTTCTCCCAAACGGATTGGGAAGTCTATTGGCGTTTCGGCTGTCATCGTGGGCAAAATGGCAGAACTACTGTGCGCCAGGTCGCGCGGTTCTTGCCACATTCACCACTCCCATTCCCTTAAGTGAGGAATGGGGTGGAGAATGAAAATGGGATGTGAGTTTGGTGAACCTGCTCACGAATAGGTCCGTGGGGACGAGAGGCTTGCGTCGAGTATTTTGCCGTTGTTAGTCGGAAATTTTAGAGAGACCGATCACTGCAGTGCCTTCCAGATAAAGGTGGTCGCAATAAAAGATATGGCAGATAGTATACTTGAAGCGGCTGTTACTATTACAAAATTTAACATGTACTCAGATAGTCAGGCGACTATCAAAGAGCTAAGATCTGCCACCGTGAGGTCGAGATCGTATGTATGACCTCAGTGGCATCTAACTAAATTTTGATAAACTTTATCGGGTTTCAGGGCATACGGATATTCTTGCAACTATCAGGCAGATCTCTTGGCCCGAGCAGGCACTGGCGAATTAAACGTATCTGCCAGTGCAGACTTTCGGTTTTCGCTGGCCAGTTGCTCTCTGTTTCTGGACAGGTGGGCCTTGAGTCAGCTCTTGCCGAGGACTTTCTGAGCAGTTGTTGATTCCTAGCTCCTAGCTGTTGCTTATTAATTAGTTAACAGGGCACTTATTGGTAACAGTGCTCTGCCCAATGAAAGTCCATGCAGTGCACTTTAACTGTATGGATAAAGACTGGAAAGAGTTGTCCAGTCACTTTACGCTTATCTGGTCAACCTTAGGGGTTGGTTAGGTTAGGTTATATGCTTGTGTGCCCCATTCGTAGTTTTATCGTTGCCACGCTGCGATTCGGCAAATAACTGGAACCTGTTTCAAGGTAAGAGTATGTTGTACACGACGGACTTAAAACGTGTACAAGTGAGCTTCCCACCGACCTAACCTAACCTATGTCGTCTACTTTTAACTTCTACCAGCGCCTCGGGCGGACGAACGCGAAAAATGACCCCCTTCATTTCAATTATCCGACTCAATTTAAGTTGTTTTTATTATTATTACCTTTATATTAAGTCGCTTTCATGTTTGTCCCCTCATTTCCATACGAATTTTTGACCCACGGAAAAGTGTTTTTCGGTAACTTCCCGTTGAGCTACACACTTGATACTTAGAGCATAGTTCAGATCTGGGAGACATTACAATGCAAGTGAAAAAAATCCGCTGGTGGCGCACGGATCGAAATATACAGAAAATTCATTTTAAAATGGAAATTATGCGATCAACTTTTAACTAACTTCTCGGTGATCCAGAGACTTGAAACTTAGCACATAGTTTGCGAGTCGATGGCACTACAATTCATGGAAAACAAAATGCCGCCAGGTGGCAGACGAATCGAGATAAGCGAAAATCCCTGAAAATCCCTGAAAAAACGCGGGAAATCTTGCGATCGATTTTTAAGTAACTTCCCGGTGAGCTAGAGACCTGAAACTTGGGCCGTGAGTCAGAACCCGGTGACAATGCAATATTTGATCAAAAAAATTTCGCTAGGTGGCGCGTGGATCGAGATATTCAGAAAATTAATTTTGATTTGGGAATCTTTCAATCCATTTTTAACTTACTTCCCGGTGACCTAGAGACTTGAAACTTGGCACACAGTTCGAGGCTTGGTGACAATACAATTTATAGAAAACACAGTTCCGCTAGGTGGCGTGCTAATTAAGATAACTACAAATCCATGAAAAACGAGGGGAATCTTGCGATCGATTTTTGAGTAACTGCCCGGTTAGCTAGAGACTTGGAACTTGGGCCGTGGGTCAGAACCCGGTGACAATGCAACATTTGATAAAAAAAATCTCTAGGTGGCGCACGCGGATCGAGACATTAAAAGAATAAGTTTTGATTTGGGAATCTTTCAATCCATTTTTAACTAACTTCCCGGTTACCTAGAGACTTGAAACTTGGCACTTAGTTAGAGGCCTGGAGACAATACAACCTATAGAAAACAAAGTTCGGCTAGGTGACGCGCTAGTCAAGATAACTTCAAATCCATTAAAAACGGGGGGAATCTTGCGATCGATTTTTAAGTAACTTCCCGGTGAGCTAGAGACCTGAAACTTGGGCCGTGAGACAGAACCCGGTGACAATGCAACATTTGATAAAAAAAAAATTCGCTAGGTGGTGCACGCGGATCGAGATATTAAGAGAATTAGTTTTGATTTGGGAATCTTTCAATCCATTTTTAATTAGCTTCGCGGTTACCTAGAGACTTGAAACTTGGCACTTAGTTAGAGGCCTGCAGACAATGCAACTTATAGAAAACAAAGTTCGGCTAGGTGACGCGCTAGTCAAGATAACTGCAAATCCTTTGAAAACGGGGGGAATCTTGCGATCGATTTTTACGTAACTTCCAGGTGAGCTAGAGACCTGAAACTTGGGCCGTGAGTCAGAACCCAAAATTCCAAAAGCCTTTTTGTAGGCAGCACTAAAAAGTGAAAATAAAAAGATGATACAAAAATTTTAAGGACTACCTTTATATAAATGGACCAAAAAATAGAAGGCAATTTTTCCTTTAATGCAGACATAATCTTGTTGAATTTTGATTAAAAAAACTTTAACAATAGCTCTTGTAAAAGAATTTTGGGATTTAAGATTATAAAGGTAGAGCGCGTGCTTAAATTTTATATAATCAATTAGTTAATCCCAAGTACATAGTTTGCCTTAAATTGAAAGATTGCGCTCCACCTTTATATTTTTAAATCCCAAAATTCTTTTGCAAGAGCTATTGTTAAAGTTTTTTTAATCAAAATTCAACAAGATTATGTCTGCATTAAAGGAAAAATTGCCTTCTATTTTTTGGTCCATTTATATAAAGGTAGTCCTTAAAATTTTTGTATCATCTTTTTATTTTCACTTTTTAGTGCTGCCTACAAAAAGGCTTTTGGAATTTTGGGTTCTGACTCACGGCCCAAGTTTCAGGTCTCTAGCTCACCTGGAAGTTACGTAAAAATCGATCGCAAGATTCCCCCCGTTTTCAAAGGATTTGCAGTTATCTTGACTAGCGCGTCACCTAGCCGAACTTTGTTTTCTATAAGTTGCATTCAACTTATTTTCACAACAATTTTACTGGTAATTTGAGATCTCTTTTTGAGCTGTGTATACTACATTGTAAACAAAAACAACTAACTGCGTTTATCGTTTACATCTGCTCTTGCAGAAATTAGCAATAAATTGTTGTAAGACATGAAAGTGCAATTGCAATTAAAATGTTTTTGAAAATAGTGAAAATAATTTGCAACACTTCGCACCTTTTAGCTTATGGCAATTTTCCCTTTTCTTTAATTACATAGACGATAAATCTCTGCCAAAATATTAAGCACCCACGAGATCGTGCATCTCACCTTTCTGTTGCTTCTGATGGCTTCAAGCAGCGGGGGCATTGGCCTCCCACATATTCGATTGTCGGGCTATGGGACCAACTGCATAACAAAATTTGCGTATAGACATAATTTTACGTACAAAAACATTTATTATGAGCAAATAAACAAACAAAAAAAAAAAAAAACAAGTAAGGAAGGTTAAGTTTGGGTGTAACCGAACATTACATACTCAGTTGAGAGGTATGGTGACAACATAAGGGAAAATAACCATGTAGGAAAATGAACCGAGGGAAACCCTGGAATGTGTTTGTATGACATGTGTATCAAATGAAAGTTATTAAAGAGTATTTTATGAGGGAGTGGGCCATAGTTCTATAGGTGGACGCCATTTAGGGATATAGCCATAAAGTTGGATCAGGGTTGACTCTAGAATGCGTTTGTACGATATGGGTATCAAATTAAAGGTATTAATGAGAGTTTTAAAAGGGAGTGGTGGTAGTCGTATATGTGAAGGCGTTTTCCAGATATCGACCAAAATGTGGACCAGGGTGACGCAGAACATTATCTGTTGGATACCGCTAATTTATTTATATATGTAATACCTGTCAAGATTTTAAGGGTTTTTTATTTCGCCCTGCAGAACTTTTTCATTTTCTTCTACTTAATATGGTAGGTGTCACAACCATTTTATAAAGTTTTTTCTAAAGTTATATTTCACGTCAATAAACCAATCCAATTACCTCACCATGTTTCATTCCTTTTTTCGTATTTGGTATAGAATTATGGCATTTTTTTCATTTTTCGTAATTTTCGATATCGAAAAAGTGGGCGTGGTCATTGTCGGATTTCGTTCATTTTTCATACCAAGATAAAGTGAGTTCAAGTAAGTACGTGAACTAAGTTCATTAAAGATATGTCGATTTTTGCTCAAGTTATCGTGTTAGCGGCCATGCGGAAGGGCAGACGAACGACTGTGTATAAAAACTGGGCGTGGCATTAACCGATTTCGCCCGTTTTCACAGAAAATAGTTAACATCATAAAATCTATGCCCCTACCAAATTTCAAAAGGATTGGTTAATTTTTGTTCGACTTATGGCGTTAAAAGTATCCTAGACAAATTAAATGAAAAAGGGCGGAGCCACGCCCATTTTGAAGTTTTCTTTTATTTTTGTATTTTGTTGCACCATATCATTACTGGAGTTGAATGTTGACATAATTTACTTATATACTGTAAAGATATTAAATTTTTTGTTAAAATTTTACTTTAAAAAAATTTTTTTTTAAGTGGGCGTGGTCCTTCGATTTTGCTAATTTTTATTAGGCGTACATATAGTAATAGAAGTAACGTCCCTGCCAAATTTCATCATGATATCTTCAAAGACCGACAAATTACAGCTTGCAAAATTTTTAAATTACCTTCTTTTAAAAGTGGGCGGTGCCACGCCCATTGTCCAAAATTTTACTAATTTTCTATTCTGCGTCATAAATTCAACTCATTTACCAAGTTTTGTCGCTTTATCTGTATTTGGTAATGAATTATCGCACTTTTTCGGTTTTTCGAAATTTTCGATATCGAAAAAGTGGGCGTGGTTATAGTCCGATATCGTTCATTTTAAATAACGATCTGAGATGAGTGCTCAGGAACCTACATACCAAATTTCATCAAGATACCTCAAAATTTACTCAAGTTATCGTGTTAACGGACGGACGGACATGGCTCAATC
Organism: Eurosta solidaginis; assembly: GCF_040869045.1. NCBI lineage: Eukaryota > Metazoa > Arthropoda > Insecta > Diptera > Tephritidae > Eurosta > Eurosta solidaginis. Next base: position 79,487,771 of record NC_090321.1, on the reverse strand, counting down.
AAATTTTTTTTCGATCCTGATTATTTTGATATATGGAAGTCTATATCTATATCGATTCCTTTATATATGTACAACCAACCGTTATCCAATCAAACTTAATATACTCTGTGAGCTCTGCTCAACTGAGTATAAAAAAACAACAAAAAGCCGTAAATGAAGTCACAACATTGGTGATTTGCCAAGTCGGTCGTTGGTGCAAAATGTGACGTTGCTAAATTTTCTTTCTCACCATAAATTCCGAAATATGCAAATTCTTTAAATTGCAGTTCAATGTACTGCGACATTGAATGTGCAAATTACTCTGAAGTAAGAATTTATGTTTGCCGGGAAACGACGGTCTACCCGCAGAGCCTTTTCCAAAATGGAGGCTATTGGCGTTCTTTTCTGAAAAACTTTTACCTTGGTGTTACCTTCACTCTAGCTTGCTCCGTAGACGTCCCAATTAGATTGGGCGAGATTAAGAGACCTGCGGGAAAGTCGTGGGTTCAAGCGCGTGGCTGTAAAGTGTGGAAGATTATGTGTAGGTCTTACAACCTTACACTAACCAAATTGCTTCTATCACTAAACTGTAGACTCTGACTGGACACTGCCTTCATGCCTTTAAATTAGGCTTGACCAGTGACAGTAGATGTAGGAAGTGCGGGTTGGAGGGGGAAACGATCGAGCACGTTTTGTGCTCATGTCCTGCGCTTACCAGGCTAAGACTCCAGCTATTAGGGTTGATACAGCTGTCAGATCTAGTAGCAGCAAGTGGATTAAGTCGTAGAAAGCTTCTAGTATTTGCAAGAGAACGGAGTTATTTTATAACGTAGGTCCCTGTTCTTGATAGGGTCTTTCAGTTTAGTCGTTAAAAATAATTTCTGTTAAGACTGCGGACTCATTGAGTCTATATAAGGTCCTCATGGAACGGCCAGTTCAACCTAACCTAACCTACCTTCAGAATTTTGTTACCTGGCGTTCTGAAAAAGGGGCGAGTTCGTTGGTAGTGGTATTCCCTTATTTATTCAAAAAAAAAAAAAAAACAAAAAAATTTCTCGAACTAGCACAGAAACACTGAAAGATAATATGGTAATATTATTTTTAGAAAACAAAACGCCATAAGAGTTGGTTAAAGCCGTGCATCAGCTCTAAGACAAATATGGTGGGAAGAGCACATGTCTCTAGCTTGTTGTTCGAAAGTGAACCAACTGTTTGGTCCTTAACAGTGTCTCTTTCGGCCTGGTCAAATATGGTACGCCAAATTCTAGTTAGAGATGAAATTGACTAGATGCTAGACCTATCTTGTTATACATTTGATGCTACATTTTTTCTCCTCACCCAAAATCGAGGTACAAAATATTGCGTTAGGCATTTTCTTTACATATCTTTAGTTCGTGATCATTTAAAAATGCCGTAAAATAAAAATAAAAAATTATTGAAAAAATAAAGAATTGCACGGACTTTTTTCGTGAAATTTTAACGATGCTTCTCATATTTTCTGCCATATTTTTATTGCATTCAAATGTGTGTTTTTGGTATGTCTTCTCCTATAACTCGATGCATAAATGTGCATGTCTACAAATGCATTTACACTGGCGGGCAGATAAAATTCACCTTTCTCTTGTCGAGTGAAAAATTATATTCCGTTGTACTGTGCGCGTATCGTGTTATACGATCACGTATAAAAAACAATTTCACTCAAAAGATAAATATGAATTTCCCAAAGGAGTCGTAAAAATGATAATAAGTTATAGATCTAATGAGTACTGGTAGCCACCATTTCACATATTTCCCTAATCCGATTATCCATTTCTGTGTTATTGCGATTTAAAAAATTGATTTCGATCACGGATCATATAACGTGATACGGACCCTGGTTTATACCCACAATACTTAGTACAAATAGTCTTGTTCCAATACCCCCTTGTACTCCATACCTGTACCCGTTTAAAATAATTGATGAAAGTAATCGATACCAAAAAAGTATCGAGAAAATGCACTCGATACTTATTCGTATCATACCCATTAAAAAGCTCAGTAAAACTTGTGAGAATTAATTTGTTAGTTATTAAATCAACTCCCTCAGATTCGCTATTGCCTCGTAACCATGAAAACCAGGGACCGATTCGTGATCGAAAACGTTTTTTGAAATCACAATAGCTCTAAGATTGTGAATCGTAGTAATAATATATTGTAACGAATGTTAGCAGCACTGAGCGATGCTATCGTCTCTAAGCCGATGCTAACCAGTGACGTGAATGCACATCAATAATTCAATCATTATGTATCTACATAAACGAATAAATAATTGCGTCTACACATATGTACGTATACGAGCAGCGGAGCGGCAATGCACAAACACATGCATATATCTTATTTGAGTTGTCACAAGAGAGAGCAATAATTTGTGCACGTAGTTATGGCTGGCGATTTTGTAGCCGAACTAACTAGTAATTTCTGGAAATCGAAGAGCCTAGAAGTATGCAGCGTAAACTATAAAAGCGGGGCAGGCGAGTAAGAAGTAATTCAGTTTAATTTGAGTTATCAATCAGTTTGGTTATTAAGCCAGCGAGTAGCAAAGTATAAGTGGTATTGTGAAGTACTTTAATAAAGGCCATTTTTCCATTATTCAATATTGGAGTTATTTATTCAACAATTTAGTGATTCGAACTTAGCAGAGGATTGCAAATAAGAGGATTTGCAAGTAAATTCGTTACAATATGTATGTGAGATGGAGACGATTCGTCTCATAATATCCATAAAAAAAATGGTTTTCGATCCCCGATCGTAACATACGATACGAGCGCAGGCAAATTAAACGATTTTTCATATAGGTTTGTGAGGATGCCACGCTTTACGATGGATTTGTGACCTTACTTGTGTTGCCTAAAATAAAATAATTAAAAAAAATTTAAGTTAAACGTTTTTATTGAAAACAATACTTATACGAAGTAATAATAATACTAAAAGCTAGAAAATAATTAGGTAGGTCCTAAGTACTAGTCATCACGCTCCTCATCAATCTAGGGCGTTGATCAGACAATTAAATAAAAGCGTTGTGCGCGTGAAATTTCTAAAAATGTAAGGCGTAGCAGAACCTGATTTTGATTATGACTATCAATAGAAATTTACGCGTCCAACGCTTTTATTTAATTGTCTGATCAACGCCCTAGATTGATGAGGAGTGCGATAACTAGTACTTAGGACCTACCTAATTATTTTCTAGCTTTTAGTATTATTATTATTTCATTCAAGTATTGTTTTCAATAAACCCGTTTAACTTAAAAAATTTTTTTTATTTTTTTATTTTCAAGTTTTTAGTCTTTATTTAATTGCCTATTATTTCTCATTCTATTTAGTTCATTTAATGACTCATTATTACATGGAATCTTTCCTAACAATTTGTTACCATCTAAGTCCTCAATACATAATCCTTTCAAAGACTTTACTCGACTCTGCGCCACGTATGCTTTTCCCTCCTCGAACTACAAAATATTTTGATGTCACTTCTACCGGACTGTATGTAATATTTGTTCAAAATATGAACCAAAGCGTATACAAATGCGATTTTTTGAAATATTTCGATCCATGCGCCACCTATCGGAGTTTTTTTCTTATTTGTGCATTGTCGTCGGGTTCTGAACTATATTCCAAGTTTCAAGCTTGTAGCTTATCGGGAAGTTACTTAAATTTCAATTACGAAATTCGTTCACAACGGCCGTGCAGCCAGACTTTCAAGTCAAGCTAAATAAAACCGTTTAAAAATGTCAGTAACGTCTATGCATAATTTTTGTGTATTGATTAATTTACTCATAATTTTTGAACAATCAAAAAAAGTTCGGTGCGCGTTCTTAGTCCTGAATACGCGTCTTTGAGTACACCTCCAAAAAAGGTAGGTCCTGCTTTCATAAACTGCCCAATTACTTTATTTGGTTGAACTGGCCGGTAAATAAAGATATCACATAGAGTGAATGTGTTCATACTGTTACCGGAATTTAATTGACAACCAAACATTAAAACCCCCAACTAGGTACCAGGACCAACAGGCGCACACGAAAAGTTTCGGCTTGTTATCGACGGGTTACAGATGTGCCATCGCTTTTATATAGAAGTTTTTCCGGTATCTGTTTCATAGCAAACCGATGAGTTGTCTATAACAAGTCGATAACACGCGGATAACAAATTGATAGCACTCCAGCACTCAAGAGACCGATAGCTTTTCGATAATAAATCGATAAATTTCCGATAAAAAATCATGAAAATGCCGGTAACAAATTGGTGACACTCCGATAACAGATTGAAACATTTTTGATAACATATCGATAAATTTTCGATAGTAAATCTACATATTTTCGATAAAATATCTATAAGTTGTTGCGAAAGATGTGTTTCGACCTTAGTGGTCAGTCAAAGAAAAGTTTTGAAGTACGATGCAACCTTGCGCGTGATTGTCCAATTCAGTGCAAATGGTTGCCGCGACCAACTTAACTGCCACTTCCGGCCTTTTCAACTCCAACCACCAAGCAGAACACACGGCGAAGAATAAACTAGGTAAGATTTGCAATCGAAATTAGAAAAGGGGAGCAGATTCTCATGAATGGCATCTCATTCGACAGATTTGATTCCATCGCCCTACGTAAATGGCAATTCACAAGAAAATACTGTAAAAGATCAACAACACACAGTGTCTCAGCAGCAAAGCCGGCAGAGGAGTCACAAAATTGCAGCCTCACACTGACAGGGCATCGAAGCGCTAAGAAGCTTGGAATATTTCCACGGCAATTTGGTGTTGAATACGAATGTGCGCAAGCCAGCGCGAGAAAAGAATCGACGAAACACCAAGTAAGAGAGCAGAGCAGCGTGGACGGACTGTAGGCGCCGGCACAACAGTTCGATCATCACAGCGATTCAACGACAAGAACTCAGCACACGGGAGCAGTATATACAACCAGGTAGTTAGTTTTAAACCAAAAGTTCGGCTGGGGCCATGCGTTGCTAATTAGTTCGAATACACAATTGCTTCAAGCAGAAAACGCTAGTGCAGGCAGAAACGCTTGGTTGAGCGCGCAGCACGGAGTGCTCGCGAACAGTGGCCACTCGCCCGAGCAGCATAATAACACATATATGTGCATAGGGAGTGGGTGGCGGCGCGCTGATCAAAGGGGGTGATTTTTGTGAGAAGGAAAAAGACAAACGCGAATCTATTCGTCAAGAGCAACAGACGTGTCTGTATCCAGCACAAGGAAGCTGGATAGCCAAAGCAGTGGATGAACGGCAGAAAATAACGAGCGCCATATATAATTTTAATAATGCTGTTGTTGTTGAAAGCGGGTTTATTTAAGAGCGACTATTGTTGCGGGCATCGGCGAGGGTAACTTTTGTTATAGCGGCAACCGTGAATCTCTTCATCAAAAGCAACTAAACGGTGGCTGGTCGAATTGCTTGTAGCCAGCGCATGGAAGCTAGGAGGTAGTTTAAGAGCGTGCACAATGGTGAAAATATTGTTGATTAATTATTGTGGTTGTTATCTAAGAGTTGTTTGTGAGTGACCACTGTCTTGAGCGTGGGACAGAGGGTGAGTGGTGCGCTTGATATAGAAACATAATAGTAAAGCGCAATGAGCGCTGTGTGCCCCATTGCTAGTTACCAAAGGCGCCTTAGGGTAATCAGCTGGTGAGGTTTTGTTTGTTTTGCTTGGGTGTCTGTGCCAAGAGATTATGTCTCGCGGTTGTCGCCCCACTCAATCCCTGTCTGATTCCCTCTATTCATACTGACACTACTATTTGCGTGCGCTCACATATAATTCACACTGGCACATTTCACATTTTCATATTCCTGGTGACTCTTAAAACGAATGAATGAACGAAATATGCGGCCGTGGTGTTATGTATGCCTGTGTAAAAGCGCGTGAATCAACGCAAGGTTATTTAGTTCAGTTAAAGGTCCAAAAAGGGGACGGTCACATATTTCGTTAATTCAAAGTGAAGAGCTAACTGCAAGGCATTCGAGGACGGAATGGTAAGAGCATCTCATCGTAGTGGCTAATCATAGAGGCGCGCACCCCTATTCGTGTTGATAGTTGTTTGTTATCTCGGTTGGAATGCTGAATACCGGTAAACGATTCCCTGCTCAAATGCCTTCGCTTCAGGCTTTTGTTTAAGCAAATTCGTTTAGATCAAGTATCCCTTTCCTAAACCACTATATTACACTACACGTATATACATACATTTGAATTTGTACATGTTCGTTCTCAAACGCGAGATGAAGTAAGTTTGAGTTAATGCACTGATGAAAGTGATCGGGTGTAGTAATAACTGAAGAATCGGAGAACTTAGTATAGGTCGATTTAGTTGTATAAAAGCACGGCTGATGCATGCCGCTCAATGTGCATTAGGAATATAAGCTATTAGGTGCGATGACACCTGTAAATATGAAATTTAACCGTGTCGTAGATATAAGCTATTACTAAATAAATAATGAATTGCTAAGGATGAAGATGTAGTGTGTGGTGAATGGGGGATGTCGGGGTGATCTGTTGGTAATGGACAGACGGACGTGAGGACAGGTATTTACTATGGGGCCAGGCAGTGGTGGCCATGGCGGGCAATGGTAGGGGGGAGTTGTGAAGGCAGATGGGCCTGCCTCGATTGTATGGAGGCGAACTGCAGGACGACGGCGACGAGGCATCACGGTTGAGGTCAGGTGAGTAAGGGGGTTATGTTAGTGGCAGCAAAGGGGTACGATTTTTTTTATTGTTTCTGCGGTTTACCTAAGCGGTTTTTGACACCTATGATGATTGCAAAACCCACCCCATCCGGCGAGCTAAGTCGATAATGCAAGCGTACCCAGCTGATCATCGTGCCCTATTTTCCTTTGGGGGGAACTTGATTGCGGCAACCGGGGGTAACAAAGTCTACATATTTTCGATAAAATATCTTAACGTTTCGATACTTTTTGATAAAATATCGTTACCTGTTTTATAATAAACCAACAACTTTTCTATAACAAATAACCCTAGACGAATTCGATGACTTTTCGATAACACTTCTGAAACACCGATAGCTCGTCGATAATAAATGGGTTACATGCCCAATAACGATAACAAAACGATAATTAATGGATAACAAACCGTTTTGATTTCCGCTTCGGTTTTGACTTCTAATCTCTCTTTTCCTTGGTCGGTTATGGTACCAAGTACCGCGAGGCGAAAAAACTGGAAATAAAGATAAGTCGGTCTAATGGTAGTGGAGTTTCGATAGGACATCACCCTGATGCAGCTCTAGGTAAATTTTTTTGTTTAGATGTACGTTCCTGAACTGGATCGATGCCTGCCGCAAATAATACAAGTTTACAAATTCAGGTTAACTTTTGGATCTGAGGAGATAACGATTCTTAACTATATTTGATATGCTGAATTCGCATCTGCATTCAGTTTTTTAAGATTGATTCTAGTTTCCGAGTTCTCGCATGATAGCACCATTGTGCTGTTATAGCAGCTTTTAAATAGTGGCACTGTTTGATAAGTCATTTCAACAGTAACTGTAAAATAATATGATTAGAGCAAATAAAAATGCGGAGACAGTGTTGCAAAGTTGATTCAATGTGTTTTTGTTGCGTTTGTGATTGTTATATGATTAAACAAGTAAGGAAGGCTAAGTTCGGGTGTAACCGAACATTACATACTCAGCTGAGAGCTTTGGAGACAAAATAAGGGAAAATCAGCAAAATGAACCTAGGGTAACCCTGGAATGTGTTTGTATGACATGGGTTTCGAATGGAAGGTATTAAAGAGTGTTTTAAAAGGTCCCTTGTAAAGAGTGGGCCATAGTTCTATAGGTGGACGCCATTTCGGGATATCGCCATAAAGGTGGACCAGGGGTGACTCTAGAATCTGTGTTGTACGATATGGGTATCACATGAAAGGTGTTAATGAGTATTTTAAAAGGGAGTGAGCCTTAGTTCTATAGGTGGACGCCTTTTCGAGATATCGCCATAAAGGTGGACCAGGGGTGACTCTAGAATGTGTAGGTATCAAATTAAAGGTATTAATGAGGGTTTTAAAAGGGAGTGGTCCTTAGTTGTATATGCGAAAGCGTTTTCGAGATATCGACTAAAATGTGGAACAGGGTGACCCAAAACATCATCTGTCGGGTACCGCTAATTTATTATTTATTTATATATGTCATACCACGAACAGTATTCCTGCCAAGATTCTAAGGGCTTTTAATTTCGCCCTACAGAACTTTTTCATTTTCTTCTACTTAATATGGTAGGTGTCACACCCATTTTGCAAAGTTTTTTCTAAAGTTATATTCTGCGTCAATAAACCAATCCAATTACCATGTTTCATCTCTTTTTTCATATTTGGTATAGAATTATGGCATTTTTTAAATTTTTTGTAATTTTCGATATCGAAAAAGTGGGCGTGTCGTAGTCGGATTTCGGCCATTTTTTATACCAAGATAAAGTGAGTTCAAATAAGTACCTCAACTAAGTTTAGTAAAGATATATCGATTTTTGCTCAAGTTATCGTATTAAGAGCCGATCGGAAGGACAGACGGTCTACTGTGTATAAAAACTGGGCGTGGCTTCAGCCGATTTCGCCCATTTTCACAGAAAACAGTTATCGTCATAGAATCTATGCCCCTACTAAATTTCACAAGGATTTGTTAATTTTTGTTCGACTTATGGCATTAAAAGTATTCTAGACAAATTAAATGAAAAAGGGCGGAGCCATGCCCATTTTGAAATTTTTTTTTATTTTTGTATTTTGTTGCACCATATCATTACTGGAGTTGAATGTTGACATAATTTACTTATATACTGTAAAGATATTAAATTTTTTGTTAAAATTTGACTCTTTTTGATACTTTTTCGGTTTATCGAAATTTTCTATATCGAAAAAGTGGGCGTGGTTGTAGTCCGATTTCATTCATTTTAAATAGCGATCTGAGATGAGCGCTCAGGAAACTACAAACCAAATTTCATCAAGATACCTCAAAATTTACTCAAGTTATCGTGTTTACGGACGGACGGATGGACGGACATGGCTAAATGAATTTCTTTTTTCGCCCAGATCATTTTGATATATAGAAGTCTATATCTATCTCGATTAGTTTATGCCGTTACGGATTACCGTTATGCGAACAAAGTTAATATACTCTGTGAGCTCTGCTCAGCGGAGTATAAAAAAGTGGCAAAATAATAACAAATGCGCTGAAAGATGCGTATCTGCACTACTTTGGTCTCAGAGTAGCAGACATTCATAAGTCATGTATTCCGAAATTTATTTCAACAGGTAATTGGTATCTTAAATGGGATGCAATCTGGATTCACGAAATTTTGTTGTTTTTTATGCTTGTGGGATAGCCGCGCAACTGAACATCATTATGTGAGAAAAGAATGGCAAAGTCGTACTCAATATGAGCCTGGACAGCAAAACGTCTCCGCTGAACCACTTGGAAATCCACAAGACATTTTCCTGCCACCTCCACATTAAACTCGGCCTTATGAAGAACTTCGCCAAAGCATTAAACCGTGAAGGACCAGCTTTTCAGTACTTAGTCAAGTTGTTTACTAAATTGTCATATGCAAAAATCAAAGAAGGAATATTTTTCGGACCTGATATTAGAAAACTAATGGGCTGATAAAAAGTTTACAAAATGTTTAACGCCCTATGGAGCAGCCGCATGGGCATCCTTTCAAAATATCGTTCACCACTTTCTTGGTAATCACAAATCCTCTAATTTTAAGGAAATGATTGAAGGTATGCTGGAAAATTATCGAAAGATTGGAGCTAGAATGTCTATAAAGATGCATTTTCTGCATTCCCATCTCTATTTTTTCCCGAAAACTTGGGTGATACGAGCGACGAACAAGGAGAGTGGCTACACCAAGATCTAGTCAACATTGAAGGACGATACCTAGGATTTTGGGATGATGGCATGATGAGCGACTACTGTTGGACTCTAATACGCGAAACAGATACTAAACAATACAAAAGGCAAAGTTCTACCAATCTTCATTTGTGATGTGTTACTTTTAAGTTAATAAAATGAATATTATTTGACAAAAATCTTTAAAAATTAATTTATTGACTGTATTAAAAACTAGAATAAATCTTAAAAAACGGAATGAAAAACCGGATTCAGCGTCATAAATTGTCTTAAAAACCACTTTTAGTTGCCTAGATTCAAAACCGTGTATACTTGTGTAATCTGCGGTCCACCTTTTGCGACTTGGTGGAAGACCCTTCCAAATCTGGCAGTAACAAGCTGTGATAGACTGCGTCAAAAGCTTTTGACGAGTTTTGCGCTTCAATCCGCAATTTATTTGAGTGTTAATGGTATTTAGCATGGTGGAGGTGCTATATGATTTTCGACAGATGGCAAGCTGCAAAATTGCGGTGAAATGAGGTAGCAGGACGGCTCAGGTGTCTTGGCTACTGGCGGCAGTAGAAATATCAGACCATATGCTTCTCTTTGGTTAGCTTGATATCCAGGTATCCATAGTATCGATACCACCCTCACCATTTTCAATTTTTCAGGGATGTCGAAGGTGGGCAGAGACAAGTTGAAGATAAGCGCCAGGAAACTCAATCCGTCATTGCCCGTGCGGCTCTACTACTTAGGGAACGTACCCAAATTACGTGACCCGTTTAGGGGGAGGGGGGATTTCTTTAGGTATTACACCTGGTCACAGAGGAGTGGGGAGGGATTGAGACTTTGTCACGTAGTCAATAATTTCTAGGAAATCTTGCAATTTTTTTGTGGAATTTATTTCGCGTAAAAAATTTCCATGAAAAATCATCAGAAAAGCGTGCACGTAATGCAGTGGACGACGTGTCTCGCGTGCTTCGCGTAACGAATTAATAAAAACAAATATAAATTAAATAAATTAAAAAATAATTTAAAATCATACTTATGAGCTACTACGTGAAAACTTAAGGAGGAGGTGGTCTTAAAATATACTCACCGAGGGGGGAGGGGGATAAAAAGTTGTAGAAAATGGGTCACGTAGTTTGGGTACGTTCCCTTATGATGATTTAACATGTTTGATGTCTTCTTCAACATCCTCAAGCAAACGAGTTTCGGTCCTGCAAAATAGCTTTTGTAACCTTATTTGACCACCACTGTTCATCAACCTTCTATTATTTTTAGGTTTGTTCTTTTCATGTTTTTCTTTTTTAATGGGGCAGCCCTCATTCCTCACTAAGTATTGTAGATTCGCCTCAGTGACTTTAGTATTTTTAGAAATTCCTATTCCATTATGATTACACACTTGCATGAGTATATACGAATGTACATATGTATGTTTGTATGCGAGCAATGTCTGTCAGTGCAATTATCAAGCGGGAGCTATCGATCGTCTCATGTTTGTCGGCATAAACCGGCTGTCTGTTAGTTTTTTTTGCCATAAACGAAACATTTTCTAATTTCCCCAATTTATGAGGCATCGAAACTCAAAACATGTGCGTGCTGCCGTAAAGCAGCCCCAGTTACACCCCTCCCCGGTCTACTCATTGCACGTGAACTTATCGCATATGCATGTATGCCAAAGCGTTGTTAAATTAGTTTTTGTTGTTTGGAAATTAAATTTTAAACTTGAAGCTTATTTGTTTGACATCTTCTCAGGAGATGCACGAACAATGCAAAATCATTAATGTCCTTTAATACGCCTTCATAAAACTATTTATGCCCTGTACATAAATTGTCTCACCAATCTCTAAAGGAAGCAGTCCTGGGTGAGACCCGATCGGGTTAAACAATTTATGAATCTGAATGATGCAAGCCTCATTTGTTAGCTCCGCAATCCCTCTAAGTTGGTAAATGAAGCAACTGTTTTTTGTAAAAGAAGAAATTAATTATTTGATTAAAAAAAATAATGATTTCATTAATCTTCTGTGTGAAATCACTATGGACACATTCAGTTTATGCGTGGTCTTTATTGACGGGCCAATTCAATAGTGAACCATAAAGTACGAACAATGTAATGGAAATGAGAGATTAGAAGTCAAAACCGAAGCCGACATCAAGACCGGAAGGCGTGCTATCAATTTGTTATCGAAGTAGTATGTTATCCATGAGTTATCGTTTCTTTATCGTTATTGGGCGTGTTACCCATTTGTTATCGACGAGATATCGCTATGTTATAGGTTTGTTTCAGAAGTACTTTTATCGAAAAGTCGTTGTTGTAGTTGTAGCAGTGATTTGTTTGTTATCGAAAAGTGATCGGTTTATTTTCACACACGTATCGATATTTTATCAAAAGTTATCAAAAAGCTATCGATATTTTATCGAAAATATGTCGATTTATTATCGAACATTTTTCGATATGTTATCAAAAAACTATCGATCTGTTGTATTATCAATTTGTTATAGGCGTGTTATTGATTTGTTATCGGAAAATTATTGGTTTATTATCGAAAAGCTAACGATTGGGTTTTAAAAAGTTATCGATTTGTTATCGAAAATCTATCGATATCTTATTTGAGTGTTACCAATTTGGTTATCGGCGTAGTTGCTATTTGTTATCGACAACTCATTGGCTTGCTATAAAACAGATACCGAAAAACTTAAATATAAAAGCGATGGAACATCTGTAACCCGTCGATAACAATCCGAAACGAAACCAATAACGAGCCGCTGACTCGGCGATAACAAGCGCATAACGAACCGATTGCTCGATTATAGTAATTCGCTATTGATATTAATCCAATAATGGAACAATACTTGATTGAAGCCGACGACACTCTCCTCAAAAAGCCCGAATGTGTTCGTTTTTAGTAAAGTTAACTTTGTTGTGGTTTAGCTTCAACACTTCAGCGAACTTTAGTTAACTCAAGAACTTCAGTTCTCTAGAATCTAGATATAGTCCTGTATGTTTACACATTAAGCTTCACGAGTACTTGGTACTCACGCCTTTTTATAATAAGCGCTTAATACTTTAGCAAAAACGGGGTTTTGCCATTTTAAGCGAACTATATTTAATTGTTTATATTTTTTAAGGAAAAATCCGACGAGTTCTAATAAATGCTTTTCTTTTTTGGGTTTCAGGTAATTCTTGGCACGTCAGTTACTATATTAAACTGTTTTTGCTGGAGTCCGACCGAAGGTGACGTAATACACTTACAGAGGGAGACAAGTGGAATAAAGGGATGGACAAGAATTATAAGAAAAATGGAAGATAGAGTAGAGGAGAATGGTAAAGATGAAGGGAAGGGGAAGCGAGGCACAATTTTTAAATGTAGGCAAACCAACTTTTGGGCTGAACAAAGTCTGCGGGATGCTCTAGTGATATTATAGAAGAAAAAGCCAATCAAGTTTGCACCTTTTGAAAAATACTTGAAAACCTTAAGGCTGGATTTCTCGAAAACAGCGTAAGTGACTTTTTCGGTTATGCCGAAAAGCCACAGAAATACATTAGAGACAATTTTTTTTAAGGCTTGCCGATGTCTTTCGAAGTCGCCATAAAATATGTAGGTCCCGTTCCGCCGTCTTCTAGGAAAAATTAAAAAATAGCACGAAGCAAATTGTAAGAGAAGCTCGTTCTAAATCTCCTCGGAGCAACATCAGCGAACAGAATAATTGCAAACCAATCTCGAAAAGGTTTTCGAAAATTCGAGAAAAATTTTTCGAAAGTTTTGAACTTTTTATTTCGAGTCCAATGAATTTTTTTGAGTAAGCGGTTTTGTAGCCCAATCAATCTTAGTCCCACAAAGTGCAAGTTACAGGTCTCCCAAAAAATCGTATTGATTTTTGACATTTGGTTTTTCGAAGTGTGTTTCGAATTCTCTTGCATATACAAAAAATTGTTCAGACTTTGTATAAGGGAAAATCCAAACACCTTTCGGAAAAAAAAAATTTAAAAATCAATGCAAGTTTTGAGCGACCAATGCAATAACCGCTTTGGCATTTATTACAAGAGTTGTTGGTCATAGTCTATGCCACGCACGCATCTAAGACCTGGTTTATATATAACGGGATTATCTTCATATTCGTACTTAACTCCAAATTGTTAATTATTCTGAAAGGCTTAGATGGTTATGGATGGCCTGTAATACTGTGGCGAATATTAGCCGTTCGATACGTCACTATGCTGCTAGTAAATAAATGCACAACAACATCAAAGCAAGCAGCCACACATACATGTAAACAGCAAAGCTTAGAGCGAAAGTAATATTTCACACATGTACATGTAATCAGCAGCTAAGAGCGAAGAAGAAAGAGAAATACTCACACATACATGTAATCAGCTAAGAGCGAAGGTTACATTACTCACACATATACATGTATGTAGCTAAATAACCAACTATCTTATAGAGAAACGAGAAATGAACAAGCAAGTGCTCGGGACGGCGGTTCGCGAAAGGTCTGGGTACTCGGAGAAAAAGGCGAATTAAGCAACTGAGAGCATAAAAACCGCGCAAGGTGAGGAATAATGAACCAGTTTGAACTAATCACACTATAAGTGATGTACGCGAGTAATTTAAGTGTGAAGTACTACTACACTACTGTTGTCTATAAAGAGCATTTAACTATACTGAATATTTGAGTTATTTAGCGGACAGTTCAGCGATTCAAACGATAACAAAAGGTGCAAAATAATAAGGAATGCCCCAAAATTCGTTACAATAATTTTTAAAAACATGATTCTCCAAATTATCAAAGCTACTAAAATACCATTTAAATGATAGAAATATTATGAAATCCGACTCTTTGAAAGTAAACCTCATGCTCAGGTACTTTTTAACGATGGTTAAAGATTCTTTTTCTCAAAAATTTTCTAGTCGTAAATTAAAATTTATGGCGCATTTAGCTTACTTATTTGTATGGCAATAAATTTTGATTGAATGTGCATTTAAGCGTTAATAATATTTGTTAGCATTGCCACTCGACTGCTCCGTGTCTGTTGAACCTTCTACGATGTGCCAATAACTCAGTTTCCGCTATTTTATAATAAATTTAATTTAATTTTTTTTTTAAATTCCATATGTGCAAATGAAATAATAAATTTTTGCGCATCAGCTATATGAGTAACTACCGTTGCTTTCAGCATTTCAATAAAATCAATTGACTGATGACATTACATACTTAACGAATCAAGTGGATTAATTTAATGCTGTGCTTTTTTTTTAATTTTAAAAACATGAAACCAATTAATTTACTTCAGCAGGCAGCATTTTAAAGGGTGTTCGCAATATTTTACCCAAAAAGCATTTTACGATTGATTTCAACTTGAAGCGATAATTTCGAAATAGTAGAAGACTTCCTTTATTTGGGAACCATCATTAACACAAACAACAAGATCAGCTCTGAAATCCAGAGAAGAATCGCTGTTGCTAATAAATGCTACTTGGGACTAGGTAAGCAATTGAAAAGTAAAGTCCTCTCTCGGCAAACGAAAATCGTGCTCTACAAGTAACTTATCTTACCCGTCCTGCTATATGGTGCAGAAGCATGGACCATGACAACATCAGATGAAGCAGCTCTGGGAGTGTTCGAGAGAAAAGTTCTTCGAAAGATTTGTAAACATCCACGCGTTGACGACGGCGAGTACCGAAGAAGATTTAATGACGAGCGGTACGAGCTTTACGAAAACATCAACATAGTCCAGCGAATTAAAACGCAGCGGCTACGCTGGCTATGCGATGTCATACGGATTAATGTTGATGTTCCGCCTAAGAAAGTATTTATCGGAACCGGCCTACGGAAGCAAAAGAAGAAGGCAAGACGGAAAATCAATATGCTCTCAGAAAAATTGGCATTTTTTTGTCATTACTGTTGATTCTCATATTGAGAAAATACCTGTTCTGCAAGGGCACTAAATTGGATATCAAGTTAAGGACTTCTTCGAAGTTGTAGATAGCTAATATCTTCTTCACATCAAAATTTTCGATCTAGACGAACTTTAAGTAATTGTTCACCTCAGATCGTAATTCGGTAATGGAGGGTGGAGCCGTATGTAGAAGTGGGGACAGCTTCTGACCGCCATTTGCTAGGAAATTACCAGAGCCATTCTTTTGCATGCGGTTCAAGCAGCTCACTGCTGCCGGTCGCTTGGGGTTAAGTATTCTTTGGTTTGGTTTACTGAACATTCGTTTAATGGTGAGGTAATGTGAGAAGGCGACAACCTGCCTAGGCTCCGGGAGTCACCTTGTCGCTACAAAAAGACGACTAAGTAATTTCTACATCTGGTGTAGCGGGTGGTTTAAAGTTTGTTGTGCAATATTTGGATGCCCTAATGTATTCAATATCGTCTATTTGATTTCATTTACTTTAAATGTTGGCAGTTAAAATTGAAACATATGGACAAAATATATATATTGTATGACTAAATAATCCATAAAACCAGTGCGAATTTATTTTTGATTTCGCAGAAAAACAACTCAGTATGCTGTGACTCATTGAGTAGAACTCAGGTCATGAATTTAAATATTTGGCTGGTGAGCAATTGAAATATGCATGCGTAAACTTGTCAAAATTAAAATAAAATTAATGTCAATATAACGAAATAATTGTCGCTTAATACATCGTTAAAAATTTGAGTCTGAATTTGAAGCCATGCTTTAGATCC
Organism: Eurosta solidaginis; assembly: GCF_040869045.1. NCBI lineage: Eukaryota > Metazoa > Arthropoda > Insecta > Diptera > Tephritidae > Eurosta > Eurosta solidaginis. Next base: position 79,471,217 of record NC_090321.1, on the reverse strand, counting down.
CTACATTTTATTCAGCATATGCACTCTAAGAAGATAATAAAAACTTGCCGATATTAAGGTTATATAAGGGCCCAATGACGATGAAAATAATACAGCAACTAAATTTTTTATACACATCTTATGTAATTATTAAAACTAAAATTGTTTTGAAAGGCTTTTCTGGCACTTGTTCTATCTATACAAATTTGAGAACGTTTCTGTTTAGATTTTGGTGATGTTATAAATAGTGTAGGTACAATCTGCTCTGTTAGGCCATCTTCTTAAGAGATCGGTGGTTGCTCAGAGCAAAGTTAGACATGATCGAAAGGCTTCTACTGATTTATTAGCAACTTTGTTACAAAGAAAGATCAAGATTTCTTCTCCTAAGAGTTTTCTCCTCAGAAAATCCGAGCTTTTAGAAAATGCAGTAGTGTTATAGTCGAAAATGTCCATCCCTTAGTTCTAGGCGAATCATTGTAAATCATTGCCTTTTAATTTCATGTATACATATAAACGTAAATCTAGACTAGAAGAACACTAGGCACTATACTATTTAAAGCGTTTCACTTTTTATAGTGTCAAGAAAAACACTATGGCTGAAAACCTTCTCAAAGCGATAATATTTCATTACATTTATAATCACTTTCCTTGTCAAACACGTTATGTGTAGACCTTGCTGGTATTACACCTTCAACAACAACTAGGCCGAACGCTAAGTAGTAAGAGTCAGATGTTTGACTATTTGAGGTTTCAATGCTAAACGGAGACAAGAATTAAAGAAGTAACTCGAAATAAGTAATAGAAGAAGGGAAAAATATGAAATAAAAAATACTTTGAAAAACACTATATAGATAATGCACAAAACCATACTTAGTTGCTTTCATATATGTTAAGTACACATGTGTGCAAGTATAAAGTGTAATTAAAGAGAACAAATACTGGCTTCAATGCAAAATATATTAATGTGCAAAAACCACAAAACCACATCATAACAAGTAAGGAAAGCTAAGTTCGGGTGTAACCGAACATTACATACTCAGTTGAGAGCTATACAAAATAAGGAAAATCACCATGTAGGAAAATGAACCTAGGGTAACCCTGGAATGTGGTTGTATGACATGTGTATCAAATGGAAGGTATTAAAGAGTATTTTAAGAGAGAGTAGGCCATAGTTCTATGGATGGACGCCATTTAGGGATATCGCCATAACCGAACATTACATACTCAGTTGAGAGCTATACAAAATAAGGAAAATCACCATGTAGGAAAATGAACCTAGGGTAACCCTGGAATGTGGTTGTATGACATGTGTATCAAATGGAAGGTATTAAAGAGTATTTTAAGAGAGAGTAGGCCATAGTTCTATGGATGGACGCCATTTAGGGATATCGCCATAAAGGTGGACCAGGGCTGACTCTAGAATTTGTTTGTACGATATGGGTATCAAATGAAAGGTGTTACTGAGCATTTTAAGAGGGAGTGGGCCTTAGGTCTATCGGTGGACGCCTTTTCGAGATATCGCCATTAAGGTGGACCAGGGGTGACTCTAGAATATGTTTGTACGATATGGGTATCAAATGAAAGCTGTTAATGAGTATTTTGAAAAGGAGTGATCCTTAGTTCCATAGGTGGACGCCGTTTCGAGATATCGCCATAAAGGTGGACCAGGGGTGTCTCTAGAATGTGTTTGTACGATATGGGAATCAAATGAAAGGTGTTACTGAGCATTTTAAGAGGGAGTGGGCATTAGGTCTATAGGTGGACGCCTTTTCGAGATATCGCCATTAGTGTGGGCCAGGGGTGACTCTAGAATGTTTGTACGATATGGGTATCAAACGAAAAGTGTTACTGAGCATTTTAAGAGGGAGTGGGCATTAGGTCTATAGGTGGACGCCTTTTCGAAATGTCGCCATTAGGGTGGGCCAGGGGTGACTCTAGAATGTGTTTGTATGATATGGGTATCAAATGAAAGATGGTAATGAGTATTTTAAAAGGGAGTAATCCTTAGTTCTATAGGTGGACGCCTTTTCGAGATATCGCCATAAAGGTGGACCAAGGGTGACTCTAGAATGTTTGTACGATATGGGTATCAAACGAAAGGTGTTACTGAGCATTTTAAGAGGGAGTGGGCACGAGGTCTATAGGTGAACACCTTTTCGAGGTATCGTCATTAGGGTGGGCCAGGGGTGACTCTAGAATGTGTTTGTACGATATGGGTATCAAAGGAAAGGTGTTACTGAGCATTTGAAGAGGGAGTGGTCATTAGGTCTATAGGTGGACGCCTTTTCGAGATATCGCAATTAGGGTGGGCCAGGGGTGACTTTAGAATGTTTGTACGATATGGGTATCAAACGAAAGGTGTTACTGAGCATTTTAAGAGGGAGTGGGCATTAGGTCTATAGGTGGACGCCTTTTCGAGATATCGCCATTAGGGTGGGCCAGGGGTGACTCTAGAATGTGTTTGTACGATATGGGTATCAAATGAAAGGTGGTAATGAGTATTTTAAAAGGGGGTAATCCTTAGTTCTATACGCCTTTTCGAGATATCGCCATAAAGGTGGACCAAGGGTGACTCTAGAATGTTTGTACGATATGGGTATCAAACGAAAGGTGTTACTGAGCATTTTAAGAGGGAGTGGGCATTAGGTCTATAGGTGGACGCCTTTTCGAGATATCGCCATTAGGGTGGGCCAGGGTGACTCTAGAATGTGTTTGTACGATATGGGTATCAAATGAAAGGTGGTAATGAGTATTTTAAAAGGGAGTAATCCTTAGTTCTATAGGTGGACGCCTTTTCGAGATATCGCCATTAGGGTGGGCCAGGGGTGACTCTAGAATGTTTGTACGATATGGGTATCAAACGAAAGGTGTTACTAAGCATTTTAAGAGGGAGTGGACATTAGGTCTATGGGTGGACGCCTTTTCAAGATATCGCCATTAGGGTGGGCCAGGGGTGACTCTAGAATGTTTGTACGATATGGGTATCAAACGAAAGGTGTTACTGAGCATTTTAAGAGGGAGTGGGCATTAGGTCTATAGGTGGAGGCCTTTTCGAGATATCGCCATTAGGGTGGGCCAGGGGTGACTCTAGAATGTGTTTGTACGATATGGATATCAAATTAAAGGTATTAATGAGGGTTTTAAAAGCGAGTGGCCCTTAGATGTATATGTGAAGGCGTTCTCGCGATATCGACCAAAATGTGGACCAGGTGATCCAGAAAATCATCTGTCGGGTACTGCTAATTTATTTATATATGCAATACCACTAACAGTATTCCTGACAAGATTCCAAGGGCTGTTGATTTCGCCTTGTAGAACTTTTTCATTTTCTTCTACTTAATATGGTAGGTGTCACACCCATTTTACAAAGTTTTTTCCAAAGTTATATTTTGCGTCAATAAACCAATCCAGTTACCATGTTTCATCCCTTTTTTCGTATTTGGTATAGAATTATGGCATTTTTTTAATTTTACGTAATTTTCAATATCGATAAAGTGGGCGTGGTTATGGTCGGATTTCGGCCATTTTTTATACCAAGATAAAGTGAGTTCACATAAGTACGTGGGCTAAGTTCAGTAAAGATATATCGGTTTTTGCTCAAGTTATTGTGTTAACGGCCGAGCGGAAGGACAGACGGTGGACTGTGTATAAAAACTGGGCGTGGCTTCCACCGATTTCGCCCATTTTCACAGAGAACAGTTACCGTCATAGAGTCTATGCCCCTACCAAATTTGAGAAGGATTGGTAAATTTTTGTTCGACTTATGGCATTAAAAGTATTCTAGACAAACTAAATGAAAATGGGCTGAGCCACGCCCATTTTGAAATTTTCTTTTATTTTTGTATTTTGTTGCATCATATCATTACTGGAGTTGAATTTTGACTTAATTTACTTGTATACAGTAAAGATATTAAATTTTTTGTTAAAATTTGAATTAAAAAAAAAATTTTTTAAAAAGTGGGCGTGTTCTTCATCCAATTTTGCTAATTTTTATTTAGCACATATATAGTAATAGTAGTAACGTTCCTGCCAAATTTCATCATGATATCTTCAACGACTGCCAAATTAAAGCTTGGAAAACTTTTAAATTACCTTCTTGTAAAAGTGGGCGGTGCCACGCCCATTGTCCAAAATCTTACTAATTTTCTATTCTGCGTCATAACGTCAACCCATCTACCAAGTTTCGTCGCTTTAACCGCCTTTGGAAATGAATTATCGCATTTTTTCGGTTTTTCGAAATTTTCGATATCGAAAAAGTGGGCGTGGTTATAGTCCGATATCGTTCATTTTAAATAGCGATCTGAGATGAGTGCCCAGGAATCTACGTACCAAATTTCATCAAGATATCTCAAAATTTACTCAAGTTATCGTGTTAACGGACGGACGGACGGACGGACGGACATGGCTCAATCAAATTTTTTTTCGATACTGATGATTTTGATATATGGAAGTCTATATCTATCTCGATTCCTTTATACCTGTACAACCAACCGTTATCCAATCAAAGTTAATATACTCTGTGAGCTCTGCTCAACTGAGTATAAAAACGCTCAAAAGTGGCACCAAATAAGAGGTGCAAAGATCAAGTAAACAAGTAAGGAAGGTTAAGTTCGGGTGTAACCGAACATTACATACTCAGTTGAGAGCTATGGTGACAACATAAGGGAAAATAACCATGTAGGAAAATGAACCGAGGGAAACCCTGGAATATGTTTGTATGACATGTGTATCAAATGAAAGGCATTAAAGAGTATTTTATGAGGGAGTGGGCCATAGTTCTATAGGTGGACGCCATTTAGGGATATAGCCATAAAGGTGGATCAGGGTTGACTCTAGAATGCGTTTGTACGATATGGGTATCAAATGAAAGGTGTTAATGAGTATTTTAAAAGGGAGTAATCCTTAGTTCCATAGGTGGACGCCGTTTCGAGATATCGCCACAAAGGTGGACCAGGGGTGACTCTAGAATGTGTTTGTACGATATGGGTATCAATTTATAGGTATTAATGAGGGTTTTAAAAGGGAGTGGTGGTTGTTGTATAGGTGGTCGCCTTTTCGAGATATCGCCATAAAGGTGGACCAGGGGTGACTCTAGAATGCGTTTGTACGATATGGGTATCAAATGAAAGGTGTTAATGAGTATTTTAAAAGGGAGTAATCCTTAGTTCCATAGGTGGACGCCGTTTCGAGATATCGTCATAAAGGTGGACCAGGGGTGACCCTAGAATTTGTTTGTTCAATATGGGCATCAAACGAATGGTGTTAATGAGTATTTTAAAAGGGAGTGGGTCTTAGTTCTATAGGTGGATGCCGTTTCTAAATATCGCCATAAAGGTGGACCAGGGGTGACTCTAGAATGTGTTTGTACGATATGGGTATCAAATTAAAGGTATTAATGAGGGTTTTAAAAGGGAGTGGTGGTTGTTGTATAGGTGGTCGCCTTTTCGAGATATCGCCATAAAGGTGGACCAGGGGTGACTCTAGAATGCGTTTGTACGATATGGGTATCAAATGAAAGGTGTTAATGAGTATTTTAAAAGGGAGTAATCCTTAGTTCCATAGGTGGACGCCGTTTCGAGATATCGCCATAAAGGTGGACCAGGGGTGACCCGAGAATTTGTTTGTACAATGGTATCAAAGAAAGGTGTTAATGAGTATTTTAAAAGGGAGTAATCCTTAGTTCCATAGGTGGACGCCGTTTCGAGATATCGCCATAAAGGTGGACCAGGGGTGACCCTAGAATTTGTTTGTACAATATGGGTATCAAAAGAAAGATGTTAATGAGTATTCTAAAAGGGAGTGCGCCTTAGTTCTATAGGTGTACGCCTTTTCGAAGTATCGCAGTAAAGGTGGACCAGGGGTGACTCTAGACTTTGTTTGTACGATATGGGTATCAAATTAAAGGTGTTAATGAGTATTTTTAAAAGGTAGTGGGCCTTCGTTCTATAGGTGTTCGCCTTTTCGAGATATCGCTTTAGTTCTATAGGTGGACGCCTTTTCGAGATATCGCCATAAAGGTGGACCAGGGGTGACTCTAGAATAAGTTTGTACGATATGGGTATCAAATTAAAGGTATTAATGAGAGTTTTAAAAGGGAGTGGTGGTAGTTGTATATGTGAAGGCATTTTCCAGATATCGACCAAAATGTGGACCAGGGTGACCCAGAACATCATCTGTTGGATACCGCTAATTTATTTATATATGTAGTACCTGCCAAGATTTTAAGGGTTTTTTATTTCGCCCTGCAGAACTTTTTTCATTTTCTTCTACTTAATATGGTAGGTGTCACAACCATTTTATAAAGTTTTTTCTAAAGTTATATTTCGCGTCAATAAAACAATCCAATTACCTTACCATGTTTCATCCCTTTTTTCGTATTTGGTATAGAATTATGGCATTTTTTTCATTTTTCGTAATTTTCGATATCGAAAAAGTGGGCGTGGTCATAGTCGGATTTCGTTCATTTTTCATACCAAGATAAAGTGAGTTCAAGTAAGCACGTGAACTAAGTTCATTAAAGATATGCCGATTTTTGCTCAAGTTATCGTGTTAACGGCCATGCGGAAGGACAGACGGACGACTGTGTATAAAAACTGGGCGTGGCATCAACCGATTTCGCCCATTTTCACAGAAAACAGTTAACGTCATAAAATCTATGCCCCTACCAAATTTCAAAAGGATTGGTTAATTTTTGTTCGAATTATGGCGTTAAAAGTATCCTAGACAAATTAAATGAAAAAGGGCGGAGCCACGCCCATTTTGAAAATTTCTTTTATTTTTGTATTTTGTTGCACCATATCATTACTGGAGTTGAATGTTGACATAATTTACTTATATACTGTAAAGATATTAAATTTTTTGTTAAAATTTTACTTTAAAAAATTTTTTTTTTAAAAGTAGGCGTGGTCCTTCTCCGATTTTGCTAATTTTTATTAAGCGTACATATAGTAATAGCAGTAACGTTCCTGCCAAAGTTCATCATGATATCTTCAACGACTGCCAAATTACAGCTTGCAAAACTTCTAAATTACCTTCTTTGCGTCATAAGTTCAACTCATCTACCAAGTTTCGTCGCTTTATCTGTCTTTTGTAATGAATTATCGCACTTTTTCGGTTTTTCGAAATTTTCGATATCGAAAAAGTGGGCGTGGTTATAGTCCGATATCGTTCATTTTAAATAGCGATCTGAGATGAGTGCTCAGGAATCTACGTACCAAATTTCATTAAGATACCTCAAAATTTACTCAAGTTATCGTGTTAACGGACGGACGGACGGACGGACGGACGGACGGACGGGCATGGCTCAATCAAATTTTTTTTCGATCCTGATTATTTTGATATATGGAAGTCTATATCTATCTCGATTCCTTTATATATGTACAACCAACCGTTATCCAATCAAACTTAATATACTCTGTGAGCTCTGCTCAACTGAGTATAAAAACATAAGTGAGAAAATAATACAGAATAGTGGTAAAATGAATTAAAATGAAATCACAAATACATACAAATGTAGCTGCATAAGCAACAGAAATTGTGTAAAACCAAAGAAGAAATTAATATAATAAAGTTAACAAAAAAAAAAAACCAAAATCCCATATTAAATAAATAATAAAGTATGATGGAGCGAACAAAAAAAGGTAAATGTATAAATAAAAATTTCAGTGATAGCATTGCAATTTAAAAAGCTGTAGATTTTTTTATTCTAATGGAACAGTGGCTTGACCTTGACCAGTGCCAAATTTATTTGAAGCTGAAAATGGAGTTTGATTTAAAAACTTCTAAGTTAGCTTAGGTTCATAGGAGAGAGGACTGTAGACTCATTACGGGTATTCTGACAAGACACTACTTTCTGGCGGGACTTGCCTTTAAAATAGGCTTGGACAGTGATAGCAGAATTAGGCAGTCCGGATTGGAGGAGGAAACGCTCGAACACGTTTTGTGCTGTTGTTGTTGTAGCCGTAATGACACTCCTCGAAGGCCTTGAGGGGTGTTATCGATGTTGATAGTCTTTTGCCACATGCAGATCCGGCACGTTCCGGTAACAAGCACCATTAAGGCACCAGCCTGACCATCTCGGGAACGATTCAGTATGACCACATGAAACCTTCAAGGTCATACCCCCTCCCACCCCCTAGATCCACGAGGAACTTGCGGTCGCCAGAGCCTCGGCTGTTAAAGTAACAGGATTCCCCACGAGAAGGTGAGGTTGACAACTGGGTAGAAGAAGCTATATTTTGCGCTCAAAACACCTTGAAAGCGTTGCTCTACACAATCACTTGAATCAATTTGGTATTTTAGTCGCCTCTTACGACAGACACACCTTCCGGTACATTCTAAGCCACCTAACCGGCTGGGGGTCACGTTTTGTGCTCGTACCCTGCGCTTGCTAGGCTAAGACTGCAGCCATTATGAGTGACACAGTTTTCAGAGCTAGAAGAAACAAGTGGCATAGGTCCTAGAAAGCTGCTTTTATTTGCCTAAGAGGATGGAGTTATTTTATAACATACATAGGTCCTGGTTTTTGATAGGGCTTTCAGTTTGGTCGTTAAACAAACTTCTTGTAACACTACGGACTCATTCAGTGTATGTGAGGTTTAGTTTAGTTTAGTTGTATATAGTTTAGTTGACCTTGATTTAGTTGAGTTTAGTTTGGTTTAGTTTAGTTTAGTTTAGATTAGTTTAGTTTAGTTTAAATTAGTTAGTTTAGATTAGTTTGCTTTAGTTTAGTTTACTTTAATTTAGTTGAGTTTAGTTTGGTTAAGTTTAGTTTAGCTTAGTTTACTTTACTTTAGTTTGGGTTAGTTTAGTTTAGATTCGATTAGATTAGTTTAGTTTAGATTAGCTTAGTTTAGTTTAGTTTAGTTTAGTTTAATTTGCTTTAGTTTAGATTAGATTAGATTAGCTTAGTTCAGTTTAGTTTGATTTAGTTTAGTTTAGTTTACTTTACTTCAGTTTAATTTATTTTAGTTTAGCTTACTTTAATTTAGTTGAGTATAGTTTGGTTTGGCTAAGTATAGTTTAGTTAAGTTTGATTTATTGCGTTAACAATTAGTACAGAAGATAGAATGAATTGACATCCGAAATAAACAAAAAATATTGTAACGAATTTACTTGCAAATCCTCTTATTTGCAATCCTCTGCTAAGTTCGAATCACTAAACTGTTGAATAAATAACTCCAATTTGTAATAATGCAAAATGGCCTTTATTAAAGTACTTCACAATACACTCAACTATGCAACGAATAGCTTGCTTAATAACCACACTGATTGATAGCTCAATGAAACTCTACTATTCAAAATAATACTGCTATTGCTCGCTAGATATCGTCTTAATCGCAACTGCTTGACAACTCAAATCAAACTGAATTACTTCTTACTCGCTGGCGCCGCTTTTATAGTTTACGCTGCATACTAGGCTCTTCGATTTCCAGAAGTTACTAGTTGTTTCGGCTACAAAATCGCCAGCCACAACTACGTGCACAAATTATTGCTCTCTCTTGTGACAACTCAGATAAGGTATATGCATGTGTTTGTAGTTTACAGTCTCCCGCACACACATAAGCGTATAAGTAAATTCATCGGTGTGTGACATCTCATCTCTTGCTGCCTTGTATGTAAATGTTGCTCGTCGGAATGTGTACATATGTGTAGACGCAATTATTTATTCGTTTATGTAGATACATAATGATTGAATTATTGATGTGCATTCACGTCACTGCTTAGATCGGCTTAGAGCTGGCAGCACTCCTTAGTTTTGCTAATATTCGTAACACTGCCCTCCACCTAAGTCTGATCGTCCCGATCAGACAAATCTCTCGATCTAAACGCTGCTAGCATCGCCAAATGTACCACTCTTCTACTCCGTGGTTTCTCAATGCTTTGTATGCGGTAGATGGTATCACTGAGCTTCTTCACAATCTTGTACGGGCCTTCCCAACTGCACCGAAATTGGGCTGGGACACCTTTCCGCCGGTGAGGGTTGTTTAACAGTACCAAATCTCCATTCCGGAAACCTTCCGAATTATTTTCCCTGTCGTACCTGTGTTCCATCTTACTACTCATTATTCTGGATCGTTCTCTCGCACTCTGTTGCTTGGCCAATGAAGAACTACTTTGTAGAGCTTGTTCTTGACGGATTGGCTTCACATACTCAGTATCGTTCCGACGTTTCCCAACAAAAGTGCGCGCTGGCTTGAAATCATCCTTGCATTCTTTCTGAAAAATTCTTTCAGTGAATTTAGTGCGTCCATTAGGGTTTGTTGATGCCGGTCTTTTCCTCGCAGGTACTTTTAATTTCGCTTTATTTGGCACATTCGATCCATCAACCTTTGCTCGATCTACTTTCCTTGACTTTCGTGGTCTCTGTCGAATCTCCTCGACCAGCACTCGCTTACTGCTGAACCCTTTTTCCAAACTGAAGTTAAGTGGCACATCTTGGTTCTCATAATGCATCACCCTTCTCTGCATATCGATCTTGATGTCATGGTCAACCAAGAAATCCACTCCCAATATAACTTCATCAACGATCTCCGCCACAACGAATTTGTGTAGAACCATGACCTTCCCAATTAGGACTTCACATATTACTTCTCCCTGAACTTGGTTATATTCGCCTGTGACCGTACGCAACCTCGCTCCAGGTAATGACTTTATTCCCCTGTAGACCAAATCAGATCGAATCAAGGAATGAGATGCCCCCGTATCTACAGTCAGTACACGCTCTTTACCATCCACATTCCCTCTGATGGTAAGACTGCTTGATTTCCTTCCAATCTGCGACACAGATATCACAGGACATTCAACAGCCGGGGCAAGTTTTCGTTCTTTACTTTCGACACGCTCTTGCTCATTTCCGCCAGCTTTGCGTTTACGGCCACCCACATTGTTGGAACTATTAGGACCAAGATCGCAATGACGTGCAATGTGACCTGGGTTGCCGCACTTGAAACATTTAATAACTCCGGCATTCTTCTGTTGAGATCCCCTTAGTGCTTCCAAAATTGTGTCTACCCACTCCGGCCTTTCTACTTCCACACGATGAGCTTTGTATGCTGGTTTACTCAATAATGACGCCGTTTCCTGAGTCAATGCATGGGATACCGTTTCAGAAAATGTTTGCTTTGGGTTCGCGTATGTGGCTCGCTTCGTTTCGACGTCCCGTATGCCATTTATAAAGCTTTGAATCTTCACTCTTTCCGTGTATTCCACGGGTGCGTCCGCATTTGCAAGATGAGCCAATCTTTCAATATCTGAAGCAAACTCCTGCAATGTCTCATTTGCTTTTTGGTAGCGGGTTTTCAACTCAATTTGGAATATCTGTTTCCTATGCTCGCTTCCGTAACGTCGTTCTACAGCAGCCATCAATGTTTCATAACTGTTCCGTTCGTACTCTGGAATCGTCTGTAAGATTTCCGCTGCAGGCCCTTTCAATGCCACGAACAGTGCAGCAACTTTATCTTCCGCATTCCAGTTGTTCACTGCTGCGGTCTTCTCAAACTGTAGCTTAAAGACCTGGAAAGGAACAGAACCGTCAAAGGATGGTGTTTTTACCTTTGTATTGCTTGCTGAAACAGCTGGGCGGTTTAATTGCAACTCTTGTATACGACCTCTCAAAGCATCCACCTCGGCTTCGATTTTTTCCTCAAACTGCGTTATTTTCTCGTCCATACGTGCTTCGAGTTTTGATGATATACGCGCCTCTTGTGCTTCGAGTTGTACTGTTATGCGTGCCTCTTGTGCTTTCAGTTGTGTCTCCATTTTTGATGTAATCTGTGTCGACATTTCTGCCATACGCGTTTCTTGTGCTTCAATCTTCGATGTAATCTGTGCCGACATTTCTGACATACGCGTTTCTTGTGCTTCAATCTTGGATGTTATGCGTGTTTCCTGCGATTCTAGTTGTGATGCCATATATGTCTTCTGTTCTTCCATCTTGGATGACACTGTCGATGGTTGAGCAGATATTGCAGCTAAAATCATGTTCAAGTCTGTACTGGTAACCGTCTGCGATGTTTCGTTCTTCTCTTCAATTTTTGTTGTCTCCTCGCCATCAAGATGAAAGACGTGCTCTTCCACATCAATTCCTTCTGCTTCCATTGCTTCTCGTAGCCGTGCCTGAAGTTCGAGTTTAACGCCGTTTGTATTCAATCCACGGCTCTCCAACTCCTTCTTCAGTTGCGGGATCTTCAATTCACTTAACTTTGCCATGTCCTTGTTGTCCTCTAGAATTTATTCAACAATTCCTCTTCTGACACCAATTGTAACGAATTTAATTGCAAATCCTCTTATTTGCAATCCTCTGCTAAGTTCGAATCACTAAACTGTTGAATAAATAACTCCAATTTGTAATAATGCAAAATGGCCTTTATTAAAGTACTTCACAATACACTCAACTATGCAACGAATAGCTTGCTTAATAACCACACTGATTGATAGCTCAATGAAACTCTACTATTCAAAATAATACTGCTATTGCTCGCTAGATATCGTCTTAATCGCAACTGCTTGACAACTCAAATCAAACTGAATTACTTCTTACTCGCCTGCTCCGCTTTTATAGTTTACGCTGCATACTTCTAGGCTCTTCGATTTCCAGAAGTTACTAGTTGTTTCGGCTACAAAATCGCCAGCCACGACTACGTGCACAAATTATTGCTCTCTCTTGTGACAACTCAGATAAGGTATATGCATGTGTTTGTAGTTTACAGTCTCCCGCACACACATAAGCGTATAAGTAAATTCATCGGTGTGTGACATCTCATCTCTTGCTGCCTTGTATGTAAATGTTGCTCGTCGGAATGTGTACATATGTGTAGACGCAATTATTTATTCGTTTATGTAGATACATAATGATTGAATTATTGATGTGCATTCACGTCACTGCTTAGATCGGCTTAGAGCTGGCAGCACTCCTTAGTTTTGCTAATATTCGTAACAATATATATAAATGAAAATAAAAAGCCTTAAATACTACATGATTAAATTAGATAAAAATAAAATTAAATCAAATAATAAATACATTATTTAATGGCAAATAAAAGCTATTGAGACTGAAAAAGGTTGAACAAAGAAGAAAGAGTAATGAAAAGACAAGAATAGTCTAGTTTTTTTTATTTTTTAAATATTCTTCGAGCATTTTTTTGTAGTTGCTATCAATAACGTAATTTTTTACAGAGGCAGAAGTAGAGTTCCCCTCGTGTATCGCGTTGACGAAGAACGGCCTAGACGAGGGCAAAATAGAAAGTGATTGCCCTTTCCCATGTGCAATGAGTGCACAATTGTGCTATGTAATGCAGACCCTTGATTTAAAGCTAGGGACAACTAACCCACAAGAACATACATATTTCTAAGACAAATATTTCTCGAGTCACAGATGTGGTAAACCTTGCGTTCTAATTTTACGCTCTCGTTTCCTTATTTTCTTGGGACCTTGCGCAGAAGAAATAATGATATCTACATTGCGGATTCTATATAGCCTCTTTAGAAAGCTTGCCATCATTCTATCTATTTCTATCCATTGCGTACTCACAGTCATCGCGTTTGCTTTTTCGTTTGTTGTCCTTACTGTGCTCTCTTTTTGTTTTTAGAACATTATTTAAGATTTTGTTCCTTTAAATTTTGTACTGACCCTTTTTGTTTGTAGAACATTACTTTAAGATTTTGTTCATTTAAATTTTGTACAGACCACAAATCGACTGCTGAGCGGAATATCGGCCCATCTTAGCTGCAGTTCCGAAAACGCTCTATCTCAGAAAGTATTCGAATAACGCCCTATTTCAGAATTCGGCTGAAGAATGTAAGTATGTAAGTAATGCCCTATCTCAAATTTTTTTCATAACAGTCACTACTACTACTACTATTGGTAACACCAAGGGAACATAAATCATTTTCTACCTGGCCCTTCCAGCGGGGTGGAGGCCGCTCTTTCCTCTGGTTCCGTAGGCTGGTTCCGATAAAAACACTTTATTGGCTGGAGCATATCTTTCCTTAACATGGCCTAGGCAGCGTAGCCGCTGTGTCTTGATTCGCGGGACTATGTTGATGTCTGCTAAGAGCGTTACAGCTAATCAATAAATCTTCTGTGGCACTCGCCGTCGCCAAGGCGTAGAGGTCAGTAAATCTTTCGAATAACTTTTCTCTCGAACACACCCAGTGTCGCTTCATCTGATGTTGTCATGGTCATTGGTTCTGCACTATATAGCATGACGGGTACGATAAATGACTTTTAGAGCATGCTTTCCCGTCCGGCGCGGGTGCTGATGTTATCAATGTCAGTCAACATACGCCAGTAATTGCACGCTTTTACAGCTTGTATCATTTTCTTCAGCTTCATATTATATAAATCGCAGGATAGGGAGCCACCCTGTCTGAAACGTCGTTTAGCTTCGAACGACTCGGAGAATTTTTCCTCTATTCTGACTGAGCTGATAGTTTTGGTCAACGTCATTTTGCATAGGAGTATAATTCTTGCAGGGAAACCAAATTCGGACATAGCGGCATATACATAGGCAGCTCCTTTTCATGCTTTCGAAAACGGATTTAAAATCGAAGAAGGGATGATGTGTAAACTCTTTTTTTGCGGAGTTTTCCCAAGGTTTGGCCCATTGTGAAAAGCTGGTCGATGGAAGATTTACCACGCCTGGAGCTGCACTTGTAAGCTCCAATCAGCCTATTCACGATGGGCTTCAATCTTTGGCACAAAACGCGTAGTTTGCAGGATCTCCGTTCGTTACGAAAATATTCCGATCTCAAGTTTCCTCGTAGAACTATGCCTATGGAGCATATAAATATTGTTACGAATATTAGCAAAACTAAGGAGTGCTGCCGTCTCTAAGCCGATGCTAAGCAGTGACGTGAATGCACATCAATAATTCAATCATTATGTATCTACATAAACGAAACAATAACTGCGTCTACATATATGTACCATGTACGTATACGAGCAGCGGAGAGTCAATGCACTAAGCCATGCATATATCTGAGACACTCCTATAAGTATGCAATGAGAAAAACTATAAAATTGTGCAATTGTAGTTACAGCTGAGAAGTTTGAGAGCTACTGGACTAGTAGATTCTGGAAGCGCCTAGAAGATGTATACAATTGTGCAATTTTAGTTATAGCTGAGAAGTTTGAGAGCTCATGGACAATGCTAGTAGATTCTAGAAAATGCGAACGAGGAAACCAAAGAGTATAAAAGGCGACAGATGTAGAGGCGCTGTAATTCAGTTTGATTTGAGTTGTCAAGCAGTTACGACTAAGACGATATCTAGCGAGCAATAGCAGTATTATTTTGAAAGTCAGTTTCCTTTAAGCTATCAGTTTGGTTATTAAGCTATTCGTTGCACAGTTTCAGTGTTATTGTGAAGTATTTTAATAAAGGCCATTTTTCCATTATTCAATATTGGAGTTACTTATTCAACAGTTTAGCGATACGAACCTAGCAAAAGGGCAAATAAGAGGATTTGCAGAAAATTCGTTACAATTGGTGTCAGAAGAGGAATTGTTGAGTAAATTCCGAAGATTGGGAATACAACTTGGACATGGCTAAGTTCAGTGAATTGAAGATCCAGCAACTGAAGAAGGAGTTGGAGAGCCGTGGATTGAATGCAAGCGTCGTTAAACTCGAACTTCAGGCACGGCTACGAGAGGCAATGGAAGCAGAAGGAATTGATGTGGACGAGTATGTCTTCTATCCTGATGGGGCCGAGATAACAAGAAAAATTTAAGAGAAAAACGAAACATCGCATACAATTACCAGCACAGACTTGAACAGGATATTGGCTGCAATAACTGCTCAAACATCGACAATAACATCCAAGATGGAAGCACAGGAGACACGTATATCCGAAATGTCGTCGCAAATGTCATCTCAACTGGAAGAGCAGAAGACATATATGGCATCCCAGCTAGAATCACATGAGACACGTATTTCAGAAATGGCGACACAGATTACATCAAAGATGGAAACACAACTTCGTCAAAACTCGAAGCGCGTATGGACGAGAAAATAACGCAGATTGAAGAAAAATTCGAGGCAGAGGTGGATGCTTTGAGAGGTCGTATACAGGAATTGCAACTAATTCGCCCACTTGTTTCAGCAAGCAATACGAAGGTAAAAACTCCAACTTTTGACGGCTCTGTTCCTTTCCAGGTGTTTAAGATTCAGTTTGAGAAGACCGCAGCAGTGAACAACTGGAATGCGAAAGATAAAGTTGCCGCACTATTCGTGGCATTGAAAGGATCTGCTGCTGAAATCCTACAGACTATTCCCAAGGGAGAGCGGAACAACTACGAAACATTGATGAGCGCTCTAGAGAGGCGATACGGAAGCGAACACAGGAAGCAGATACACCAAATAGAGTTGCAAAACCGCTACCAAAAAGCTAATGGGACTTTGCAGGAGTTTGGCGTCAGATGTCGAAAGGCTTGCACATTTGGCGAATGCCGACGCACCCGTGGAATACACCGAAAGAGAGCTTCATAAATGGCATACGGGACGTCGAAACGAAGCGAGCCACATACGCAAACCCAAAGCCAACATTTGCAGAGACGGTATCACATGCATTGACTCAGGAAACCGCCTCACTATTGAGTAAACCAGCATACAAAGCTCATCGTGTGGAAGTGGAAAGACCAGATTGGGTAGACACAATTTTGGAAGCACTGAAGGGATCACAACAGAAAAATGCCGGAGTTATTAAATATTTCAAGTGCGGCAACCCAGGTCATATTGCACGACATTGCACGACATTGCAACACCAACCCTAACAGTTCCAACAATGTGGGTGGTCGTAAACGCAGAGCTGAAGGAGATGAGCAAATCTTCAAGTCCACTCAATCGTTAAACTAAAGAGAGTCAGCCGCAAGGAGCCACAGCTGGCTCCCTCAATTGAATGCCCCTTAATCTCTATCTCGCAAATTGGAAGAAGGTCAAGCAATCTTACTGTCGGAGGACATGTGGATGGAAAGGAACGGTTACTGACTGTAGATACGGGTGCATCCCATTCCATCATTCGATCAGATTTAGTCAACAAAAAGATAAGACATTGCTTGGAGCAAGATTACGTACAGCCACGGGAGAGGACACCCAGGTAATTGGAGAAGTAGAATGTAAAGTAGCAATTGGGAACGTCTCGGTACTACACAATTTTATAGTTTTTCTCATTGCATACTTATAGGAGTATCTCATATATATGCATGTGTTAGTGCATTGACTCTCCGCTGCTCGTATACGTACATGGTA
Organism: Eurosta solidaginis; assembly: GCF_040869045.1. NCBI lineage: Eukaryota > Metazoa > Arthropoda > Insecta > Diptera > Tephritidae > Eurosta > Eurosta solidaginis. The sequence goes on along the minus strand of NC_090321.1, from coordinate 79,453,992 downwards.
CATATATGTAGACGCAGTTATTGTTTCGTTTATGTAGATACATAATGATTGAATTATTGATGTGCATTAACGTCACTGCTTAGCATCGGCTTAGAGACGGCAGCACTCCTTAGTTTTGCTAATATTCGTAACAATATATTTGTTATTTTAACCTTGTCTTAGATTTGTCTAGCAGTCAGAAGATTTATTGCATACAAATATTAATTTTATTATTTCTCTAAGCGAACTTCTTTTGATCTCTAAACTCGTATATCAACATTTAATTCTCATGATAAATTCGCATTCTGTCATTCGCCATTATCCAACATGCCAACTTTGACGAAGCTCGCTTGCCATTTGTCTGTCCATTTATCTGACAGTCTAGGCTGATTTTTTTTTATTTGATTATGCGAACGTCATTCTATTATTATTTCTTTAGTTTACTGGTTTTTTGTTGGTTTGTAAGCCTGTAAGCTTCAGCAGCTTTAAGACCAAAACTCAGCCAGTCTAAGCAGCTGGCTGTTAAACAACTTTTCACATCTTGTGATTGCCTTTTTAGTGTTGGGTTTTTAATTAATATTTTAACGCATTTAGATTCTAATTAAATGAGGGGTCTTGTGCTGTCGCAAGTATATATATTTGTTGTAATAAAATTATGTTCGTACAAATTTGCGCGCTATGAAAGAAATGCGGATATTCTTTGTTGTTAGTTAATTTTATGACATTGTGCCTAAGACGTAAGAAATGCCAGAAGGGTATAATTTGCTTGTACAGTGAAAATCCAAAAAGATTGTAAATCCTTCAATCAAAACTGTCATGAACTCTAAAGCCGGCATGCCCTAACTCGAGGGTTTCTCGGTTGCCAAGTGCTGACTGTTTGCGACTTTTCGTTCTTTGAGGTTTCTGTACAAAAGCTTTATTCCCTTCTAACGACAATTTGACTTTAAGATAACCTTGAATGTGCTTTAAAGAATATCCGATATTACGAGGGTTAGTTATAAGCATTAGGTCCCTAAGTATTCGGAGAAATGTAAAAAAAAGTGTCAACTCCCTCTTAGACCAAAGCAACTGACCCAATCAGCGAAGACTCCTGAAATGCTTGATGTGACGCTGTACAAAGTAAAAGTTGACTAGAAAAGAGTAAAAGTAGACTAGGAGAAGTTTGCCTGTGAATATTAGTGTTCTTTTCCCAGTCCACAAGAAGAGGGGGGGGGGGGGGGGTGGCTCTGCAAACTGCGCCAAATATCGCGGAATCAGCCTTCTCAATAGATTGAATCTCACTGTGAATCGGCTAATTAGACCTATTCAGTGCGGCTTTAGATCTAATAAATATACCATTGACTAGTTTTCCCTATGCGCCAAATCTTGGTAAAAACACACACAAATTGACACAAATCACCTTTTCGCCGATTTTAAAGCTGCATTCGACAGCATGAAAAAGAGCTTCCTATATGCCGTTATGTCTGAATTCGAATTCCCCGCAAGACTTATGTCATGTGATTTCTTTAATTTTATGCTGGAGAAAATTGCAGAAGCTGCAAAACTTAACCACTATGGAACATATTTTGATGACATCATCGGCCTAACCACCCGCGCCGTTAGTTCTGCTTACTCCAAACTGGAAAAAGAAGCGGAAAAGATGGGTTTGATGGTGAATGAGGACAAAACGAAGCAACTGCTGTCATCGAGCAAAGAGTCACCGCATACGCGCCTTGGCAACCACGTTACTGTTGGCAGCCATAATTTCGAAATAGTAAAAGACTTCGTTTATTTGGGGACCAGCATCATCACTACCAACAAAATCAGCTCTGAAATCCAACGAAGAATCACTCTTGCCAATAAATGCTACTTTGGACTAGGTAGGCAATTGAAAAGTAAAGTCCTCGCGGCAAACGAAAATCATACTGTACATGTCACTTATCTCACCCATCCTGCTATTTGGTGCAGAAGCATGGACCATGACAACATCATATGAAGCGGCTCTGGGAGTGTTCGAGAAGAAAGTTCTTCGAACCTCCACGCGTTGGCGATGGCGAGTACCGATGAAGATTTTTTTATGACCTCTACGAGCTTTACCCAGACATCAACGGCGCCCACTCCGCTGGTAGGGCAAGATGGAAAACGATTTAATTTCCCTTGATGTTTCCAATTGGGGCCAGATAACCCAGAGAAGAAGCGATTGACGTGCCTTGTTGGACGGCATGCCTTTTTGGATGGGCATAACCGTTTAATTAAGTAAGTCAGTAAAAATTGGCTTTTGTGGAAATGATCGGTTGAATTTACAATAATGCAATCAAGTTTAGCGATTGCGTGTTAATTCAAGAAAAAAAAACCGAATAGTTGATTTTTTTATTTTAATTTTTAATTTTTTTCGGTGTATGCTGGCTCAGTAAATGTTAGCCAATGAGCTGCTTCCCCGTCCACTTATTAAGGCTGAAGGAAATTTTTTCTATACGTAAGAATCTGAAACTGCAACATTTCGACGAAGTGTGCTCATTCCAAGCCTTTTTTATACTCAGCGTGCTTTGCACACAGAGTATATTAACTTTGATTGGATAACGGTTGGTTGTACAGTTATAACGGAATCGAGATAGTTATAGATTTCCATATATCAAAATCATCAGTAACGAAAAAAAATTTGATTGAGCCATGTCCGTCCGTCTGTCTGTTAACACGATAACTTTAGTAAATATTGAGATATCTTCACAAAATTTGCTACATGAGCTTATCTGGACCCAGAATAGATTGGTGTTGAAAATGAGCCAAATCGAATGATAACCACGCCCACTTTTTATATATATAACATTTTGGAAAACACAAAAAACCTGATTATTTAGTAAATAATACACCGAGAATGATGATATTGGACGTGTGGACTGATATTGAGATTGGATAAAAATTTGAAAAAAAATTTAAAATGGGTGTGGCGCCGCCCACTTGTGATAAAATCAATTTTACAAATATTATTAATCATAAATCAAAAATCGTTAAACCTATCATAACAAAATTCGGCAGAGAGATTCCCTCTACTATAAGGAATGCTTTGAAGAAAAATTAACGAAATTTGTTAAGGACCACGCCCACTTTTATATAAAAGATGTTTAAAAGGGTCCTGGACGAATAAAATAAGCTATATCTTTATATATACTATACCTTGATTTATATCAAGGGTATTTCATTTGCCAAGTGGATTTATAACAATAAATAGGAAAAACTTCAAATTTAAAAAAATGGGCGTGGCACCGCCCCTTTTATGACTAATCAATTTTCTATGTTTCGGGAGCCGTAACTCGAAGAAAAATTAACGGATCGTAATAAAATTGGGTACACATATTTTCCCTATGGCAGGAAATATTTCTAGAAAGAATGGACGAGATCGGTTAAAGACCACGCCCACTTTTTTATAAAAGAATTTTAAAAGGGTCGTAAACGAAAATAGTAAGCTATATCTTAGCGAAAAAGAGCTGTGTATCAATAGAATTTTACTCTTTAAATTGAATTATAACATTAAATTGGAAAACACTAAAATTTTTTGAAAATGGGTGTGGCACCGCCCCTTTTATGACTAAGCAATTTTCTATGTTTCGAAGAAAAATTAACGGATCATAATAAAATTGGGTACACAAATCTATCCTATAGAAGAAAATATTTCTTTTAAAAATGGACGGGATCGGTTAACGGCCACTGCAACTTATATATAAAACTAGTTTAAAAGGGTCGTAGACTAGAATAATAAGCTATAATTAAGCAAAAAATTGTTTTGAATCAATGATATTTCACTTATCAAGTTTTATGGTAAGAGGAAATGGGGAGACATTTTTTTTATATGGGCGGTGCCACGTGTTTTGTAGAAAAGTAATTTATCTGAAATGAAATGTGCAATTGAAGCTCACGCTGAGTATATAATGTTCGGTTACACCCGAACTTAGACACCTTTACTTGTTATTTATTCGCATTGCTGATCCAAATAAATACCCAGATACTCAACAGACTGAACTGAAACTCGAGCTACAAACGCAATTATGAACAATCAGATTAAAGTAAAGTAAAAACCACAAAAAGCATTCGCTATGATATTTGTATGGCTTTCTCGATATTGCGGTCTTACTACGATTTCCATACATTCGCCGGTCAGAGGTTACTCAGTTAACTGGCCATCCGTTGCGTCCAACCGTGGTTGGGTGAATACAACTTTTGTGGTTCTTATTTTTTGTTACTGTTTGACAGCCACGAGTTTGCTCTTCTTCTTCTTCATATTTTGTGGTCAAGTGGCACAGAGGGACTAAAAAAAACAACGAAACAATGAAAGAAAGTCAGAAGACAAGAAATTAAAACAATAGCAAAGTTCGATTTGGGAAAATGAGGTGCCCGTATTTGCGGTCTTTGAGTGCTTCTACCCATCTTTCAATCAAGTAAACGGACGTTTTTATGTATTTATGTGCACAACTAAACATGTGAATAGTTGTTATGGCTCTTCCAATACGTCTCCTGCTCATACTGTGGGTCTTAACATTATTAATGGTGATCGGCGTACACATCAAACCCCAAGTCTGAAGCAAATTTGGTGTTTTTTGTGGTGCTTTTGTGATTCGAAATGCTTCACCGCATCATCAGCATTAATATAAATTTACATTTTCCCTGAAATGTGCTCGCAGATATGTTTTAAATTCACACAGGGTCCACCAAAACTATAAAAACTGCTCGTTTTGTAGACTGCAAACTTTTCCGGAGAAAAAAAAAAACTTAAAAACCAACAAACATTAGAACTCCATAAGTTTTAGGCCAAGCTTTCCCTCTGCTGCGCCACAATTTGATATGGGCATATCTCAGCTCACGGTATGTAGGAATACGGAATGTAAGCGTAAGTATTGTCTTGGGAAGTGCTATGGTTACCGATTTTTTAGTATCGATTTGTTATGGACAAGTTTTCGATTTACTAGGAAAAAGTTTTCGATTTGTTATGCAAAAATTTTCGATTTATTATCGAAAGTTATCTATGTATTTGTTATAGAACGTTATCTATTTCTGATCGAAAGTTATCGGTTTGGGTTTCAAAAAGTTATCAATTAGCTATCGAAAAATACATTCTGGACTCATTCAGTCCATGTGAGGTCCTCACGGACCAGCCAGTTAAACCCACTGTATCGAAAAATTATCGATTTGATATCAGAGTGTCACCGATCTTTTATAGCCGTTTTATCGGAAAGATTCGTTATGGATTTGTGTTCAATTTCTTATCGAAGTGTTACCAAGTTTTTATCGTCGTGTTATCGATTTTTAAACGACGATTAATCGGTATGCTATGAAGCAGACACCGATTAACTTCTATAGAAAATCGAACAGTAACCCGTCGAAAAAGTATTGATTTGTTATGGACAAGTTTTCGATTTGCTATGAAAAAGTTTTCGATTTGCTATGAAAAAGTTTTCGATTTGTTGTGGAAGAATTTTAGATTTGTTATGCAAAAATTTTCGGTTTGTTATCGGAAGTTATTTATTTCTTATCGAACGTCATCATTTTGTTTTCGAAAGTTATCGATTTGTTGTTAAAAAGTTATCAATTAGCTATCGAAAAATACATTATGGACTCATTCAGTCTATGTGAGGTCCGCACGGATCAGCCAGTCCCATCCTATTGAAAAGTTATCGATTTGTTATCAGAGTGTCACCCATCTTTTATAGCCATGTTATCGGAAAGTCACCGATTCGTTATCGATTTGGTTTCGATTTCTTATCGAAATGTTACCAATTTTTATCGACTTTTAAACGACGACTCACCGGTTTGCTATGAAGCAGACACCGATTAAACATCTTTAGAAAATCGATCAGTAACCCTATTACTCGACGATGATGATTCGCTATCGGTAATAAGTCGTCGAAGCTATTCTCATCAAGCCCGAAAGCAAGCAGAAAAAATTAAGAGGCTATAAAAAAATTTTCCTGGCCGCCGTGATGTGGTGGCAGCGTGCCCCGTTTACCACACCCGAGCTCCTGGGTTCAAGTTCCTAACAAAGCAATATTTGAAATTTAGAAAACAGTTTTTCTGAACATAGTCGCCGCTCGGCAGTGGCTTGGCATATTTCTGACATGAGAAGCCTCACAGAGAAAACTCATATGCCTTGCAGCTGCTGCTCGGAAGTCGGCATAAAACATGTAGGTCGGTCTAAATCTCCTCGGTGGTAAATTGCATGAAGTATTTTTTTTTTTAAATAGTAAAACTTTCGCATGATCTTGCTTCGATCCACATCTTTTCAGCTTGGTTGATCATATGCAACTCCTCTCTCCGCATATTCATCGAATGATACACAATCCTTTGAGAACTGTTGCCGTTGTTATTGCAGCGATGAAGATACTCCCCGCAGGTTTTCGGGGTGTTATCGATGTTGATGGTTTTTTGCCGAATAAAGATACGATGACCTAACCTACTAGCCGGAACATATTGGAAACGATTTGATATGACCACATTGAATCTTCTTGGCCGGTAGAAGCGGGTAAGACATTTCAGGCAGGGTTTAACCTCATTTGAAAAAAAGTTTAGATTTATATTCATGTTTCTAATGGACGACCCTGTATTCCAGAGGTATATGTTTTTCAATTATTTTCTAGCTTCAAACTCTTTCTACTTTTACCATCACCAGCACTTGAACTGTACTTTTCCTCTTAATAATAAGTTTTAATGATTTTTTTTACTTTGCAGCTTCTTCTAATTTTTCATGATCTATTCATTCATTCGCTTCCTTAATTTGTTTTCGAATTTTTCTTGTTATGTTACAATTTTTAAATTTCTATGTAGCCTTTTCATACGCAACACTGCTGGTGGCTGCGTAGTGGTTGGCAGCTGTCACTTCTTCATTAAATAAAGTCGATACGTTGCGTTTGTCACTGCAAGCATCCGTGAGCGTCATGCTTACGCGTTCTCTTCGGTCCTCTGAACTCAGCGGGCACACATGCGTAACATTCCTTGTGATTTTTCAGCGTTGAAATATCACGAAGGGACTTTTGGCCTTCTTGAGGCAAAATACTGCGTTAACATTTTAAATAAATAAACGTGTAGCTTTGAAATTATGGAAATCATTGGAAAATTCCAATGCTGGGGGAAAATTGTTCAAATAAAACTTAATGATGCAAAATAATGGAAATTAATTTAGCATTACATGCATTAATGATCTATGATCTACAGAGAAATTAAATACATGCATACTCATAAACTTTTCATGCGGAAAGCTGCACTTTAAAAATTTGTTTAGAATTTCTTTGTAAAAAAAAATCAGTTCTATTATAATCCGATCGATTGTAGGGGGGGCATATGCTATAGTGTTCCGATCGGGCATCACAATATACCCGCTCACCATGTTTCTTCAAGATACCTCAAAAGTGAAGAGATTTGCCTGCGTTCAAACAGTGAGACATGGTTTTGGCTAAATGAACTTAGCTCGGCATCCTGATCCCTTCGGTATACTTGTTGGTGTGTCTATGAAAGCTGAAAGAGAAGAAATGGAACAAGAACACGAACTCAGTGGAGGTCTCCCCCTTCCTCTGCTTCCAGGTGTGGTTGTCGATAGAAATACTTTCGTGACCTGAGCGTATTTGTCCATTTGTTTAACATGACCTAGTCAGCGAAGCATTTGGGATTTTATTCGCTACGCTATCTGCAAAACTTCTCATCATTATAACATCGCCATAAATCTTCCGATGAACTTCTTTCTCAAACACTCCAAAAGCGATCATTGCGAACTAAATGGGGATCGTTAGGTTTGTTTAAGTTGAACTGGCCGATCCATGAGGAACTCACATATACTGAATGAGTCCGTAGTGTTATCAGAAGTTTGTTTAACGACCAAACTGAAAACCCCTATAAATAATTAGGACCTAGGTTACAAAATAACTACGTCCTCTTGCCAAATGCTAGAAGCTTTCTAGGACCTATGTCACTTGCTGCTTCTAGGTCTGCCAGCTGGAGGCTTAGCCTGGAAAGCGCAGGGCAGGAGCATACAACTTGCTCGATCGTTTGATCCTCCAACCCGCACCTCCCACATCTGCTATCGCTGGCCAAGCCTAATTTAAAGGCATGCGACGCCAGAAGGCATTGTCCAATCAGAAACCGTTATGCGTTTACAGCCCACTTTTTTAATGATGGGAGTAACTCTGTTAGTCTAAGGTTGTAAGACATAAATATGACCTTCGACACATTGCACCGCGTACTTGGGTCCACGCCTTTAATCTCGCTCAATCTAATTGAAATGTCTACGCGGATCAATATTCGATGGATGCGCCCTTTTTAGCTAGTTCATCGGCTTTATCAGTTCCATCTATTCCCATATGCTCTGAGACCCAATGTATATAATGTATGCTTCTCCCTGTCCGGAATATTTGCAGGAATAGCTAACACTATAGCACTTAGCTGCTGTGCTATGCGACATTTCGCCTTAATTGCTGCTTGGTTGTAAATATAAAAGTTGACGTGGCTCCAGTTTAAACTAATTTCTTCCAATGTTCCTACTGCTTTTGTTACTGCCACTACTTCTGCCTGCAAAACGCTACAGTGATATGGCAGCTTGTAGTATATGTTAGTTTCCGGATCAGCTTAGTTTACCGCAGCCTTCCAGTTTCCACCATTTTGGAACAATAGGTGTACACGTGTATCGCCTCGTCCGCCATTTGGGCACCCTTGCGCCAACCATCCGCCGAAGATCGTAGATACAGGAACTTCTAAGGATTTTTGGAATCACTTGGGGACCATTACTGGGTTGTGTCGAGACTGTTTTGAATCTTAAGACTATTGTTCGGGGATCGCAAAACAAATTAAAATACCAGACAATGGAATTTCACGTCTTCTTCATTTATTTGTCTTGAGTGAACTAAAAACTAATTACATGGTAATGAAGTGCTTTGTAGGTATCCGAGCATGATTCTATGCTGATTAGGTATATGTATATACGCGCATAATGCTTACTGTCTTGAATACAGGTTTTGAGTACAATATTATTGGACATGTTACAATTATTCTCATTGCGTTGAATTACAGTGGTGCTTAAATAAATAGCATACAGGTATGGGCACTCTCACCCAACATACTCCCCCCATTGAAAGCTTCTTAGCTTTCAAGCGTTTTCCGTAAAAGGTAGAGGGGCGAGTTTATGAATTGCACGCCGTATAATTCCCTTTTTTGTCTGTAAATCGACCACTCGAATCTTTCCATCAGCACCCGGGCTTGCACCTATGATAACAGCTAGAAGCCACTGCTGTGGCGGAAAATTATCTTCTTGAACAATCACGACCTGTCCTAGATTCACTTTTGTTTCTGTTTTGTTCCACTTCATACGCTGCTGAAGCTCCTGCAAATAATCGCGTCTCCATTGTTGCCAAAACTGATTTTTTAGGAAAGTTATTTGTTGAAATCTTGTCAATGAAGCCATATTTGTGTGACTCTCAACTTTCTCGGATGGTATAGCCTTAAGCGGTTTACCAATTAAAAAATGCGCTGGCGTTAACGCTGGCCCGTCATTAGGGTCGTTTGAGAGCGCAAATATAGGCCGCGAGTTTAATATTGCTTCAATTTCTATGAGCAATGATTGCAGCTCTTCGTACGTTAAACTTGCCTGGCCCATATTTTTTACTAAAAGCGTTTTTGCGGACTTTACCGCTGCCTCCCAAAGGCCACCAAAATGTGGTGCTCTCGGAGGTATAAAACGAAATTCAAGGCCATTTTCACTGCTGTAGTGCAACACTGCTTCCACACACCCTTGATTAAAGTGATTAGCGTGAAATTCTTTAAGCTTGTTGCTCGCACCTACAAAGTTTGTGGCATTGTCACAGTATAGACGATATGGCGTGTCACGCCGAGAAATGAAGCGCTTTAGACAAAGCAGAAAGGAATTCGTCGACAAATCTGAGACAAGCTCAATGTGAGTGGCCTTTGAGGAAAAACATACAAAAATTGCCGCATATGTTTTATAAGGCGGCCTTCCTCATATACGAAGAGAAGTGAAGAATGGCCCACAAAAATCTACTCCACATACAGTAAAGGGAATCTGAGCTGTTACGCGATCTTTTGGCAAATCTCCCATAACTTGACTAATGAGTTTAGGTTTATAACGAAAGCAATGTACGCAATTGCGCACTATTTTTCGCACAACTTCGCGCGCATTTACTACCCATATGCGCTGCTGAAGAATACTTAGTAAAACTTTGGATCCTGCGTGTAAATTTGTATAATGCAGAAAGGAAATATACAGTTTTGTTAACCGGTGAGTTTTTGGAAGAATTGCTGTGTGTTTTTCTTCATAAGGCATGTCCGCATTTTGAAGACGTCCACCCACTCTAAGGATAAAAAAGGTTTTATTACCGATTTCCATTTCTTGAAGGAAAGGTGAAAGTCGTTGAAGGCTCGCTGTTAAAGATTGGCCCCTTTTTAGGCTTTTGATTTCTTGTTTATATTCTAACCCTTGTATGTTAGATACGATTCGCCAAAAGGCATTATCGAGCTCTCTTGACGAAGTTTGAGCGACATTCTTTGCGATCAAATTTGGATTTGAAGGAACCCTATTGAAAATGCGGTATACGTATGCAATTATGCGGAGAATCTTACGAAACGATGAACAATTTTCAATAATATTGTTAAAAATGTTTTCTTGATAGTTTTCATTGTTGCACTTAAAGGATACAACATGCCGACGTTCTAAATCTAGCATTTCTGTGCACGCATCTAATACAGGCCATTTATCTTCATTGAAATGAAGGAATGGTGGTCCTGTAAACCACATTGTTTTAAGCACATCTGATGCGCTACATCCCCGGGATACAATATCTTCTGGATTACTTTTTGTTGGGACATGCCTCCAATAAATTTCTCTACTATTTTCTTGGATCTCTGAAACCCGATTTGCAACAAAACAATTTAATGTCGATGCATGCTGTTTGAGCCAATGTAAGACAATCTTAGAATCTGTCCAAAAGTAGACTTTCTGTACGTAGCTCTGAAGCTTGTGTTTGATATGATTCCACGTCCTATTGAGCAACAATGCTGCACATAGTTCGAGTTTTGGTATCGTTTGGCTTTTGACAGGAGCCACTTTTGATTTTGCTGTAAGAAGCGTGCACCGAACGGAACCTTGCACGAGCATCCGAACGTAAATTGCACAGCCGTAGGCACGAGATGATGCATCTGCGAAACCATGAATTTCGCTTACACAGTACGGATACGTGAAGACAAATCTTGGAACTTCTATATTGTTAATTTGTGGTAGGTCCTCTGAGATTTGTAACCATAAGTCGGCCACACCCGCTGGCAGAGGATCATCCCACTCAATTTGTTGAATCCATATCTCCTGCATCAAGATTTTGCATCGAATTACGATGGGGCTTAGTAAGCCTAATACGTCATAGATTCTAGCCACGCATGACAAAATAGACCGCTTGGTAATTTTTGCATTACTGAGAAATTCAAACCTAAAACAAATCATGTCAACCATCGGCTTCCAGGACATACCCAAGGCCTTTGTGATAGTTTCATTGCCTGACTTTATGGGAGTTTCACTTGCTTTCTCCGAGACTACACTTGAACTGTTTGAGTTCCATTTTGCTAAGTGCAGCCCTGAGCGGGAGAGCAGTTCAGCAACTTCGCTTCGAATTTGCTGCAGACCTTCTTCAGTGTCAGAGCCAGTCAACAAATCGTCAACGTATAGGTCCTCTTTTAAAACTTTAGCACCAATAGGGAAGGTGTCTTGAAAGGAGTCAGCGATAAAGAAAAGGCATCGGATTGCAAGGAAAGGGGCTGAGGCCATACCATATGTCACGGTATTCAACTGATATATATTTATTGGCTATCCTTGGTTTTTCGCCATAAAATCAACTGAAAGTTACGGTCACTTTGGTTGATTAGAAACTGTCGGTACATTTTCGCAATATCGGCTGTTAATGCGTAACGATTTAGGCGAAAAGACAAAAGAGTTATAAGCAACTCTTGTTGGATGGTGGGTCCTACCATTAGAATGTCATTCAGTGAGCGATTTGATGAAGTTAATGCTGACGCATCAAACACTACTCGCAGTTTTGTTGTGATACTTTCTGGGCGCAAAACACAATGATGTGGTATAACATAGTGTTGGTGCTCAAGATTAGCCCTGCCGATCTTCGACATATGCGCTAAACTTTCATATTCATTCATGAAGTCGCAATACATGTTATGTAAAGTTTCATCCCGATATAAGCGCCGCTCAAGTGAAAGAAATCTTTTGCGAGCTACTTCAAATGAACTTCCCAAAACTGATGGAGATTCTTTAAACGGTAGACTGACTTGTATACGCCCACTCTTAGTGACTGCAACATTGTCACAGAAGTGTTTTTCACAACGCTTTTCCTCTTCTGATAATGGCGAGGAGTGTTGAGCAACTTCTTCCACCTCCCAGAATTTACGTAGCAATTCGTTAAGACTTGTGGAGTCTGCAGCCACGTTGCATGTTAGCGATTGAGGTTTTGCGTTAACCTCAACCTTTCCGCCAACTATCCACCCTAATGCACTATTTCTTAAAGAAGGCAAACCTCTGCCAAGGGAAATATTCTCGTTATAGATAATTTCGAAGAATATTTCTGTACTAATCAAGATATCAACTCGATGAGGCTTGTTAAACAAAGGGTCTGCTAGATTGATTCCTTCTGGAATATTCCAATTTTCCGTTCGTATATATTCGCCGGGTTGTTTTGCCGATATTGATTTAGTAAGCGCAAAACGAGCTGACCATTCGAAGTCAGTAAACCGTGACCGAATTGTGGCAGTTACAGCGTGTTTGATTTGAGTGTGTATGTCTGCAATGCCCGAAATATCTTGATTGAACTGTAAGCGACTGAGTTGCAAACGTTTTGCAGTTTCTTCGGTCATGAAATTGACTTCGGAACCAGAATCTAAAAGTGCGCGAACAGGCTGAAAAATTCCGAACTTGTCTTTCACCATGACAACAGCAGTTGGTATTATGGCTCTTTTAAATGATCGAGCAACCATGGGCATTGTATTGCCTTGTCCTAAGGTGCTTTGAGCACTGAAGGCTTGTAGCTTATTCGAATCAATAGCATGATTAACAGAAGCCACGGCTGATGGTTTAGCAACAGAAAAGACATGTAGGTGCGTGTGATGAGATGCTTTACACACGCGGCATTTAAATTTAGATGGACATTTAGTGGCTGCATGCCCCTTGCGCAAACAATTTACACACATTACGGAACGTTTTACAAAGTCAAATCTCTCATTGACTGGAAGCGCCAGGAACGCAGAGCAGCTTCCTATTACGTGTTCTGAGCAATTGCAGTAGAAGCAAGTCAACTTAGAGTTAACAAAGGCATGCGATTTCTGTTGGTTGGCTTTAGTCTTGAAATCGCGTTGTTGCTCGCGAGGTTCCGAACCTTTAACACGGCTTTCGAGAAGCTGACACCGCCGAGTAAGAATAGCGTAGCATTGATCCCAAGTGGGAAGTGAAGTTTGTTCTTGTTTTTCTTCATACATGATTTTTGAGCCGTTATCTATCTTTGCTAAAACTATATGGATTATCATTGAGTTTAAAATATCGATTTCTGATCCTAACGAAAGCAAAGATGAGCGAATCGCAGATACCTTGTCTATCATTGTGCGTAGAGCTGTGGGATCGGCTTTGTTAATTGCTTGTAAACTAAACAACGACGAAACGTAATCTAGGAAAATAAGAATGTCGTTGTCGTAACGCTCTTTCAAACGTGCTAGTGCCTTCGAGTAATTTTCTTCTGTTATTTGAAATGGCTCTACTATAGCCAAAGCTTGTCCCGAAAGACAATTTATTAAATAATTGAACTTTTCTATTGTTGGGATCGAGGAACCATTATTAACAAGATTTGAAAATGAATGCGAAAATCTTTTATAGTCGCAATATTTGCCATCAAACTTCGGTAATTTTAGTTTCGGCAATCGATTTGGATGGGTGAAGGGATGGCTGCTAGAAGCATTCGCAAAGCTTGCGTCGGCTATGCTTGCATGCCGCCCTTTATTCAAAAGCCGCATAATCTTTCCTTTTACCTCAATATAATTTTCCTCTATGTCGCTCCTAGAATTATCTTCGGGGTTAATCTTTTCTATTTGACCCTGAATGTGGCTTATTTGCTTAAAATGAGATTCCAATATTTGGAGTCTGCACTCTAATGTGATGGAATCTGCTGACTCCCCTTCTTTTTCTACCTTTGTTTTCATGTTCGTTATATTTTGTTTCATAATGGATCTTTGTTGTTTTAAAGACGATAAAGCTTCAGCGCTTTGTTGGGACTCATCCTCATTTCCCATTTTTACGAAAGCTCAGGGTAACAAATCGACAAATAAAGGCTAACTATTTAACAATTGCGCAGAACTCGCGGTAGAAATTTAACGAATATAATAATACCGCTGATAATTCCAAGAGAAGACTTATGCTGTTCTACTGAAGAAAATCTAATGATATATGAATGAGCGCAAGAGCTTCAGCAGTATAAACCCTCTATGTTTGCTTCTTTCGCTAAACGCTACCAAATTGAAGTAAATCTGAAGGGGGCAAATCAAAAACTGCATGTGAGTAATGCAATGAATTTGACTATCGTTACGAGCTAGAGTCTTTTGTATATGATGCAACCCGCTGCTGATGACAAGAAGTATGCGGGGAATGTGTAGTTATGTCAATGATATTCGTATAAAGAATATATTGGGTGAGAGCGTTACAGAATTTTTTTTTTTTACTTATTTGTAAGTACTTAAATGTTTTTAAATAATAACCAGTTATTACAGTTATCTCTGGCTTATTGTGGAATTTTGTGTGCATAGGTGCATATACTTATTTATATATGTTTCTATATACCTATGTATGTCTGTACGTAAATAATTATCTGCGTTCCAGACGAAACTGTACTCAAAGAGAACTTAACTAATTTGCAATAAAATTTATGTTTGTATGAACTCAGTGCGAGACGGACATATGTAGATTTTACATACAACTCCTAAAATCTTTATATAAGTGGATGCATATACCTATTTTGCTTTGTAGTTTTTTTTTTTACATGTGTGCATAAGTATATGGAAATATTACCTTTGGAGTCATATGAATATATATGATAAGAAATACGACTTACAGTAGCTGTTGATGAATTCCTGATTAGGTATATGTATATACGCGCATAATGCTTACTGTCTTGAATACAGGTTTTGAGTACAATATTATTGGACATGTTACAATTATTCTCATTGCGTTGAATTACAGTGGTGCTTAAATAAATAGCATACAGGTATGGGCACTCTCACCCAACAACTATTCCAAAATTGTATTTAGAATTTTTCGGCATCATATTTGCAGATAATATCGAGATTGTCTTCGGGTCAGTTTTCAGACTATATCAGTTCAATTTTTCGGGACTCTTTCGGGAATATTTTTGAACCATGCCAGAATAATTTCGAAAACATATTGAAGTGATCTTTGTGACTGTTTCGGATTTTTTTCGTGATGGTTTGCAGGATCATTTTGAGATTGATATGGGGCTTTTTCGAAATTAATTCAAGAATTTTCCAGGCTTATTTCTGGACTTTTTTAGTTTTGCTTTCGAAATTACTTCGGGCTTTGTTTTGGGAACTATTTTGAATAATTTCGGGACTGCTTAAATACATTATTATACTAGCTGTGTTTTTTTTTTACATCTATATACATATGAGCCGTTCACTGCACAAATCGACTTACTCCACTTTTGGAAAAATCTTAAATTTAAATGTAAAAGCACTTGGTATAGTCACAACTTTTTATATTTATAAAAACTTTCCCACCCAATAAATGTTAGCACCACAAAAAGGCAAAACGTTGTTGGCCAATGAATAATAAATAATTTATCTCAGTAGCCACTTTGATTAACTCCGTACACTGAAAGAAAAAGACTAGTAAAATCAACCGAAATACGGGACAATTCAACCAAAATTTCTGTCAATTTTTATCCATCGCAACAAGATATTGAATCAACTGCGCACAAATCGTTGATTCGTAATTGACCGTTTTAGTAGTCAAATGAACAAAAAAAGTTTTTGCGACAAAAAAAAAAATAAATGTAAGGCGCGATAACCTCCGAGTAGATCTAGGGCCGAGCTTCTCTTCCAATTTGAGTCGTGCTCCTTTTTAATTTGTCCTACAAATTAGCGGGACGGGACCTACTTGTTTTATGCCGACTCCGAACGGCATCTGCGAGGAAGATGAGTTTTCACTGAGAGCTTTTCATGGCAGAAATACACTCGGAGTGCTTGCCAAACACTGCGCCGAGGGGCGACTCCGCTTAGAAAAATTGTCTTCTAATTGAAAAACCTTATTTCTAAAATTTTGATGTTGCTTTGCCCGGGGTGTGAACCCAGGGCATTCGGTGTGGCAGGCGGAGCACGCTACCATCACACCACGGTAGCACTTACTAACCGAACGTAAATTGGGCTAACATCAAATATGCTGGCACACATTAAACATTATACGCTTTATTATTTTCTTTTATTATACACACTTTCACCAAATTTTATATTTTATAATTTATTTAATTTATAGTTTTGAACTTCGCTTTGCAAATAGAAATGAAAATAGTGGTCACAAAACTGTTTCTCAATTCTTTCAGTTGCAGCTCAGCTAATTCTCAATTTCTTCTCTCGCATGTAGTTTCCACACTAGATTGTTTCAAACGAAACTTTTAGTATAATGTTTGACATAACATCACAGGAAGGTAATTCACCACTGGAGTAACTTTACATGTAATTCGGCAAGTTTAGTTTTCGTAACAGTTTAAGTTGAAACGATTCCAAAACAATTCAAACTTTTATGTTGTCGGAAACATCAACATTAAAAAAGGATGTTTCTTATTAGATACGTTCGCGTGAGTGAAAATTCGTAAAAACCTGAACAAAATGTTACTAACTTTGGAAAAATCCTTTTGGAACAAGAGGGCGCAATTTTCCATTTCGCTTGGAGGAGAAGTTGCAAAATTGTACCCGATAAATAGGTGTCCCGGTATCTCATAATTTTTTGCACAGTTAATTCAAAAAAGGGGTTTTCGTTTTGTATTGATAACTGATAAACTAGTTTTTTGTAGTTTTCCCATTTTGTGTGTTTTTTCGATTTGGTGGTTTTCTTATTTTGGTGTTTTTTAAGCAGTGGCACCATCGTCATAAGTACAAAGTAGAGATCGCGGTGAGCGTAAAATTTTCTTTGAAATTTTCTCATGCATTGACTGTTGTTCGCTGTTGGAATGACCTGTAAGATCAGTTGTGTTAACAGAAAAATCAGTTAGATTGATTAGGAATCTGTGAATTTTACAGAATTTTAAGAGAGACAATTTCTGTTCTGCTGAAATGACTAAACTAATTGTTCGTTTGACAAAGAACTCGGTCGAATTAACCGTAATTCGATCAATTTCACCGAATCTCCGTTAACTCAAGAACATCAGAACAGATTTGTTGATTTTACTAGCACCTTTTCTTTCAGTGTACTGTAATGGAAATCGTTTCAATAATGCAACTTAAATTCACTAGCAAACGCTAAATGATAGCGGCATATATGTAATCTTCCTAAATTGCTAATACAAAATGCTCGCTATGAGTTTTGAATTCGAAATCAAAACAATACAGCCTATAAAATTTGTGTGATTGCGGCAGCATAAGTGTGACAAGAAACAATATAAATTAACGTACATTCAATTATTGAATTACCTTATACAATTCAAATATGACTATGATGAAGATTTAGAATTTTATGCCATCAAAATAAGGAAATCCGTGGCAGGTAGACCACAAAGTTTGAAAAATGTAGATCCGCCTTTGTTATATCCTAAAGGTAGATCTATAACAAGGGAAAAAATGAGAGACATAATGGATCTGCTGAAATTCATTCCTCCTCTTAAATATGATTACTTTAAAAACTTGCGAACAAATCGAAATGACGAGTCCTTACATACACCTGATGAAGAAGACATCATTTATACTGCTGCAGAATTAATCACAAATAATAATATATTACAACAGAACTGTTAATATTAATTTTCAGGAAAAATTTGTAATAAAAATATCTAATACTTAATTTTTTCTGTGAGAAGAAGTTTGAAAATTTAAACACTGAATTAAAATTTATTACTTTTTCACTTGCCAATTCGATTAACTCCACCAGTCACATAAAAATTGTAAGATTTCTGACGATAGTTTTTTGCTAGTCTTTCTTATTAATTTTAAATACTTTTAGATGAAAGCTTCATCTTTATTTATGCATTATACAATATTTATTTGAATTATATTATATATCTGGTACAATTAAATACTCAAAAATCTTGATGTACGCAGACGATGTAAAACTTTTCAAATCATGTGCCTCGGTTGAGGAACATTCC